>NW_024884733.1:13836353-13935619 GCF_019232065.1 Centrocercus urophasianus | reverse complement strand
CCCACAGCCACAGACTGCCCACAGCCACAGACTGCCCACAGCCACAGCCCTGCCTGCTTCAGCCTCACCTGAGCGGGGCCGCAGGAGGCAGGCTCGCGGAGAGGAGGGGTGCTCCTGTCAGTAGAACCTCTTTTCTGGGAGCAGAGCAAGCACATGGAGGCCTTAGCACATTGCTTTTGCATGCAGAAAGTCCAGCCTCAAGCTATAATATTTGCAATACAGAGATGGCACAACCCGCACGCAGGTCTCAGCAAGCTCACTGACCCTTCTACTTGCCTCCTGCCCACCTGATCCATTCAGCAGCACCAGGACCTCTCCTTCCCCCAGAAGGTCTCAGCTGTTCTCTAAAGTTTAATTACCCATCAGCACTAAGGGATAGCAACATCCTCCTCTCACTGACAGCTGACGTGGTAGGAACAGAAGCCAAGAGGCAATAATTTGCTGTCTCTGTGCAGGTTGACAGTGCTGCTCCATGATCTGTGCCTGCTCAACAGGCCTGCTTCCCACCTGTGGCACTGCAAGTGGCAGCAACATGTCTGTCTCTGGGAGCCTGGCTAGAAAAAAACATCCTGTCAGCTGTGTTTTATTTGTTAATCTCAGCAGGGTCCATATATTTACATCTGGTTTCTGCCTCTCTCAGTTTTCAAGGTATTTTGATTCCAGTAGAAGGACGCATCTTTATTGGAAGACGCTCAAGACCACAGCTAGCAATATCAGGCTCTTCTCATCTCAAAGAGTTAATTAAGACTTCCTTCCCTCACTCCTAAACTACACCTTGTCCTTATGCAGGACATTTCTTTGCTAAATCTTGATATAAAAAATATTTTGTTCTTTGCCAGTGACATTAACCTATGTGCATGCACACCTCAGACCATGTAAGAAGCATGACTACTGCCTGATAGCATTCCTAACGTGTTGTTGGTCATTATTTTTCACAGAAAAATCACAGAAGGGTTAAATAAACCTGTTCTAGGTTACTAAAATAGTCACAGGCTATAAAACTGAAGTCTTCCAAATCACAGACTGTTGCTTCCCCAACTTTGAAAGTGACGCCCTCTTTCATAAAGATACGTACATCTTCAATATAAAATATACCAAATTTTAAATCTTTTTCCTAATGTTCCATCATCTATATCCTCATTAAGCTCATCCCATATTTCAGAAGCGATCGTGACATTCAAATATTAGTGCCTTTGCTCCACTCAGTCTGCTGTCTGTCTGTGTGCTCTCCTCCAGTTTTTCCATCTACAACACTTATTTTAGCACTCAGAGTTCCAAGGAAGCCAGGAAAGATTTCAGTCGCTGGTATCTGGAAAAAACATCTTCAGACAAAACCCTGCAAGTCTGCTTGGTCTCAGCTTTCACTGCATGAGCACCAGCAGCCAGCAGGGCACCCTGCAGCATCATCCAGCTGATGCAAAGCACCAGTCCAAGGGCAGTGAAAACTGCTTGCTTCTTTTTGTGCACAATAACTTTCTCCTTCCCTGAAATAACCTCGATAAGTTATTTTGCAGAAGCAAATATGTATAAATGACAGGATTCTAATATTGGAATGTTTCATTCTGGTGCAAACAGACAGCTCCAGTGTCCCCCTCTTTGCCCCCCTGCCCCTTGGGTCAGCCAGGAAACGTCCAGAACAACCACTACTGCCACATTGTGCAGCACTGTCTGTGACTTTGTTCGCATGAAGTAATCATCAAGTAAAGGTCAGAAATGTAGTAATATCTAAAATATGTACAATGAACATTCTAATCTTTCCTAGGTACTTAGGAACTCCCATTTTCTGCTCTTGGATTTCAAAAGCCTTCTGCTAAACGTAACTCATATCAACAGAGACCCCAACCCATGAAAGGCATCAGCCCTCCTCCAAAGCAGAAGTTCCCATCTCTGGCAGTGGTGGATCAGAGGTATTGGATGGGTCAGACTGGAGCAGGAGGTGACCACAGTGTTTTTCTCTGTGCTGAACAAGACAGATCTTTGTGAACTATGCACAGACAGGAAAAACATTTCAAGACTGAGCACATTTTAAAAACAAGCAAACAGAAACTAAACAAAAAAAACAACCAAGAAATCCACACCGCAGAAAAACGAATTGCTGTTTGCAAACACCCACAGAGCTGCCCATTGCTAATGAAATCCTTCATGGCAGCACACATGAAGAGACGATGCACTGAGAAGGAACAGACAGCAGCAGCCACTGCCCAAGACACAGGCCGATGCGTTGCAAAGTTTGGGCTGCTTGAATGTATTTGGTTCCAGCAGCCTGCAGGCAGAGCACAAGCAGGTGCCCAGGGCCTTGGCCATGAGAGCCCACGTGGGGAAGGGGCTGCAGCTGCCCAGTGCCAGTAGAAAGTGCGAGGCCTGGACGGCTGGGCAAGGAAGCTGCCTCCAGCTCATTTCTAGCACAGGAGGAAGAAGGACATTGTGTACATTTCTGGGGGATATAAGGGGGCGAATCGAGCAAGCTGTTTTCCTGCCAAGGGAACACACACTCCTGCCAGCGTCTTGGACAGCAGGCACTGTGCGGCCCCTGGGCTCCAAAAAGAGCAAACACGCTGCAGTCCTGGCACCTCCATCTCCTCCCCAGCCGTTTGCAAACACAGTTATCCTCATCGGGTCTCTCTTTGCCAGAACGTGTGCTTAATCAGCTGAGCACATCAAGCACAGAGGGAAAGCAGTTTTTTATTGCAGACTGAAGTCAGATTTCAGTCTGAATTTTTAATGTGCTCTGGTCAGCTATTCGTTTTCTCTTTAATTTGTTCCCGACCACTTTGCTAGTGCTGAGGTATTTGTGTTTTTATTATTTATATGAGACATAAACCAAAAACACTTTCCACCCTAACTGGCAAAACATCAGGCTGTTTCTCTTGCACAAAAACGGTCTCTGGAGGCATGACAGCTATCTTCCTTCTCACTATGCTAGCCCTTAAACAGGCAAGGTTTTCTTCACGGCTGGCCCTGCAGATCTCTGATCATAGCCATGCCAGCAGGCCTGTACCATCATACAACATGACAGAACACCAGTCCTGCATCCCACCACGCACTAGGCTCAACATCCTGTGAGGGCACACAGACAGCAGCCTGCCAGGCAGCTTGTGTGCAGGACATTATTCATTTCAGTATGAGTAGAAAAGCAAATAAACAGAAAACAAGTTCACTGATTTTAGCTGTGTGCTGTCCTGGAGGTGTGATTTGGAAATGAAATGTCATGGGCTGTTCCTGCATCCAGGAGCAGTTTTGGCAGAGCAGAAGGGAAGATCTCTTTGGAAACCAGTCTGAAAGATTGAAAATCATCTGGGCAGAAATGGCACCTGGCTTTACTTTCTGCTAGGTAAAAGGCCAGGAAGATAGCGATTCACCACTCTTTGGCTTTGCCCTAGAGATACATTTCATAAAATCCTCAGATTTAAAAAAAAAAAAAAAAAAAAAAAAAGCTTCAGTTTATTGGTTTGTTGTCATTGCAGAGAAACTTTAGTTAATTCTATAGTAACTGCTTTGCCAATATGAGAGAAATCCATCTAATCTTTAAGCCAGTTAGCATGGATAAGAATAACCTCTTTTCATAGCATACACTTTGGGACAAGCTTCAAACCTACTGCACAAGCTGCCTGAAGTAGTTTATTCACTCAGCTTCCTGTTGAGCACATCTGTGCTGAAAAGATACCACTACACAGACATATGCTTTCAAACCCCTGCACCACAGCACTTCACAACCTTAAGAGCACAATCTCCAGTGCAACGACAAGATTTCCATCAGCATGATGGGAAAGCCTGATGCATACTGCTAACCACATGGCTTATTGAACGTGGCTTAAGAGAAGAAAGGAGGAGGAGTGCGTAGTGGACAGAACATACATCTGGAAAGAGAGGAAATAAACCTAATTAAGAGCAGGAAAAGCTTAGGGAAGCAGCTAGGGACAAACAAACATCCTAATAATGATATGAAAAAGTCTGACAGCAAATTCAAGCAGAAGGACTTTTCTTCCCCAGTTATCTCAGCTAAGTCATTTCCATCACAACTCAGAAACAAAGTGTTCTTGGTACTGGTTTTGACTAATTCACCAACACAGAGTATGACAACTGTTCCCTAGAGCCAAGGCAGAGAATACCTTTTGAACCTCCACAAACTGTCAGAATTTCTCTTCTGATTAAAAAATGTTCTTTCTGCATCCATCCAAACATGAAGGGGAGAGGAGGAGGTTGGCAAGTATACTATGGCAGGCATTTTTGTGTATATTCTAATACACAAAAATGCCTGCAGCAAAGGATGAGCAAAGTGCTGTACAACTCACTTGATACTCCTTGAGCTGCTATCTACTTTACTTTCCAAATTTCATCACCAGTAGTGATGGCTGGAAGTTTACACAGCTGCTTTAGGTACCACCACTCCATACCGCACCTGTCCTTACAGCCAACACACCACCAGACAAAGAGATGAAAACAGAAGTAATGCTAACACTGTGATAAGCCTGGAGCTAGAAGGAAATTGCTGAACAAAATGTTCTCTTTCACAACAGCATTTGTTTCTAGCAGTTACCTCAGAGAGTTCCTGTTAATGACCTTCTGTATCTTAACTGATCTGAGCTGCCTTGTCCAAGGTCAGGTAGTATGTTCTGCTAGACCTTGGCTTAGCAGTGACCAGACTGTAGAGTACATGCTTATCTTATCCATGTTAGTATGGTAGAGACCTAAAAAGCTCAGGATATAGCCTTGATTTTTATAAATCATCATGCAAAAGAATCCTGAAAATTCCTATTAGATTACAAAATGCAAAGCCCTCAAAATTAATTATAAAACAGACTCCTGAGAATAGGTGGAATGACTTTGGAATCATTATTCCCAACTGTTGCAACAAAACTGTATTGAAATTCTTGCATCTCTGCTGGATTTCCAGCTTTCAGTTTCAGCTGTAAACATTCAAGGAAATAACGTTCGTGTTTCCTGTTTTCCCCAGAGGAAAGAATACATAGAGCTTTCCAAAGCCTTGTGAATTCCTTCAGCACCTCCTAATTGAGATCTTCCTTGCCAAAGAATGACTATTTTACCTTGTGGTTGTTCTAAAAAAAATGTGTTATGATGTGCTGAACATTTTGTCAGCATTACGTTCATTAGTCTATTTTCATGGGCTTGACAGTAATTCTGTCCCTGGATGAACAGCTTAAAGTCAGCAATCATTTATGCAAGGGTATATATAAAACAGAGTTACTGAGGACAACATCACAGTGCTCAAATATTATAAGCATCCAACCTTCTGAAAATGTGGGCCTGAAGAAAAGAGATACTACCCTGTTCTACCAGGGAGGCCATTTGCATTGTGTCTGAGAATGACAAGAACCGTGGCCATGACTGAGAAACTTGGCAGAGGCCCTGTCAAGCAAATCAGTTACAAATCTAAGTGCAGACCAACATAGAAGCTGGCTGGCTACACCAAGTGGAAAGGGCCCAGAGAAGAGGCATTTCTTCTTTTCTTAGGGTTTTTTTTTTTTTTTTTTTTTTTTTTTTTCCTAATGTACTTGTTCTTAGATACATTATTTAATCAAGATTGGAAAATCTCCACTAATCTGCTCATTACCTTGACAGAATAGGACTTCACAAGATATTCCAGTACATCTGAACTCAGTCTAAATTAGAGCAAATGAGAGGAATTTGCAAAGTCTGCCATGCCAAAAGAGTGCAGGTCCTTGCTTAAAGCACAGGGACAAACAGTACCCACCATCAAAGTGGGGAGCATGCAAAAGATTAGGAACACTGCGCAGAAAAGTGAAAGCGATTGATGTCAGTTTTAAGGAGGAATGGTTAGTTTTACAAACAGTACTGTTTTCCTCAATTGGCTACATCTGAAATGTAGCTCATTGTTGGCTCTCCACTAACCCTAACTATAAACTGCATTTGAAGCCTATGCCTTGCAGTAACCCTAACCCTCCCTGACCAAGACTCAGTCTGCCCACTGGAAAAACTTGTCAAGATAAGGCCAAGCCTTTCCTTTCACAGTACAACCTCATTTGGAGCTCAAGGGATTTTGCTTCTACTATGATTTTACAGCAGATTCAAGCTTACAACTAGGAAGGAAAGCAAAGTCTGTTGCTGTGGGGTTAAAATAATGCTGCTAAAGGAACTAGTGGGCTGCACAAGGATTTCAGCCACAGCCTCCAGACCTTGCTTGGTGGCCCTTCTTAAAGGCTCAGCCCATACCAAGAGTTAGCAGAGAGACAAAACACAGAGCTCCAGGCAGACTGTGGCTGCACAGTCCATCAAAGAAAGAGTCAGGACAGAGAAACAGCCAAGAGCTCCAGACGGAATTGGGCTACATAGGGGCTACCAGAATGAGGGATGGACTCTTGAAAGATGCAACCACTAACAAACTTGTTTATCTTGATCATTTCTGTAGGCTGTGGGATGATGCTCAGCTCTTGCTCAGAAGCAGGGCTTGGTTAAGGTTTAGGAGAGAGACAGAGCCCAGAGCTGCAAGTAGAGCCAGATTGCAAAGAGGAGAATAGCTCAGCTGCACAAAAACTTCACTCCTGGAAAATGCCTGGGCTATAAGCTGGGCATTACTATATACTAATCAGTCAGAGTTTGGAGTTAGGGCTCCAAGGAGATGCCAAAGGGAAGTAGTGTTGTGGAAATATTCCTCTGGGCTATAATTGAGGCCTCACAGGTAAAGGCACAACTCCCAACTAGGATAGATAAGAGCAGTTTTCTCACAAAGATAGATCAGCTTGCAGTCAACCTGCATTGGAAGCTGTAAGCACAGCACTGTGGCCATTTTCTTGTCTGAGCAACAGTATTTTATGAAGTCAAAACACAAATATTAACACTTTGCTACCTGAATGCATTAATTGTTTCCTTATGTCAATTCTCATTCTGGACTCTTGTCACTGATGATGGAGTAGGGATTCAAGAAATAAATAGCTCTGTAATGCTACAGTGTTTGCTGGAGTCCTGAAATAGGAAAGGGAAGTGGTGAGATGGAGTTCCCATATGACATCACACTACTTGCACAAGGACAGAGAACAACCAATTCTGAAGATGCTGTAAGCAGTTGTAGAGCTGTATATTCCGAAATAATTAAGGCAGGTGGTAAAATCCTCTTGAAGTAAAACTAACGCAAAGCTGTAATTCTAAGCAGAAGGAGAGATCAGTTGGCACAAATAGTCTATTCTGTGTTGGGAAGAAGTAGTCAAGGTTCCTTAGGGGTTAGATGCACTTTGCAATAAACACCACCTGCAAGTGCAGCACACAGCCAAGGGATACAGGGCGTAGAACAGGAAAGGGATGAGGACAGAAATCTTGCTATCCAGTCCCACCACTTTCAGGAAACAGTATCTCATACCAAAGTGCCTGGATGGTTTTCCTTGCCTTATCATTCAATTTTCCATATGGTTTAATAATTAATCACCTTGGCTGATGGCGCCATTTAACATTTTTAGGAAATCTGTCTTCTAAAACATTTCCTCAGATCATTTTGTAAACAGAGAAAGTTGCATAACACTGATTTTCCATGTAGGGCAGTGACACAACCAGTCTAATTCCTGGAGATCTGCCACAAAACACGGTTGTACCAGTCAGTCTCTTGTAATCCCATCAATACTAAAAACTAGCAGGAAGGGATAGGGCACAGAAAAAAATCGTTCGTCGGCTAAACAAACCAGTGCTAATTAAAGCAGATGTTGTACCCAGGTTACTTTCCATTGTACAGCGAAAGTGTCTAGTGAGGTCAGACCATTGCACAACACTGTCTGCATAAAGAGGGAGGAATTCACTTTTCCAGACTTGGAGCTGTATCAGAGACAGCTCAGATGCATCCACAGCTGGTTCTTTTTGGACCCAGCACTGATGTGAGTAAGCACTGAGCAGCAAGTGATCTGGTGCGTGTGAGTCTTCTACTCAGAGCTGACAGGACACCACAGCCATATAGAAAGCACCTCAGACAGTTACAGTTTGGCCTTAAATAAAAATAAAATTAAAAATATCCAATATACAGATATAGTCATCTTCAAAAAATTAAGCAATAATAAATATACTTAGTAATGGCAATATCTGGCTGTGCTTACTTATTGATATCTAGAGCTAAATCTGATTTTGTGTCAGGCTTTCTGCCAGCACTGTGTACCAATTCCCCTGCTTTTTATTAAAACCAAGATCGTGCTGTAAATTAACTGAGTTTATATTGTACTTGAGTCACTCTCTGTTGCTGTCCTCCTTTTTCAAACCTGATGATATCAGACTGCCTCTGCGTGCCTGTGCCAAAGCCAACAAATCTTATGCTCTTCCTAAGGCTTTTAGTATGGACCAGTGTTCTTGATCCTGTGCATTTCAGAAAAATGGAAAAGTTTACTGAATCAATACATTCTCATAGTTTCAGTGCTGTAATGTGAAAGAAGCATGGATGTGATAGAAAAACCTATTTGTGCTTGCTTGTATTGATTTCTTTCCTCTATTTATCGTCTCTTGAAACCTCATTCAACAACCAGAGTTGCTTAGATAAATAGCAAAGCATATCCAGAAGAAATAAGAGTAACCGTCAAAGAAAA
Source organism: Centrocercus urophasianus (assembly GCF_019232065.1). Taxonomy (NCBI): domain Eukaryota; kingdom Metazoa; phylum Chordata; class Aves; order Galliformes; family Phasianidae; genus Centrocercus; species Centrocercus urophasianus. The sequence continues at coordinate 13,927,085 of NW_024884733.1, read as the reverse complement.
TCCTTAGGTCAGCAACATTTAAACAACATTGTTTCAAACCAGCAGTATTTTAAGCAAGCCAACATTTCTTAGATTTCAGCATTAATAACGCACTTTTTTGAAGCTGCCAACTCAACGAGGAAAAAATGCAAAACACAATGTATTTCATTTCCTTTATGTTAGCACCGTCACCTCTGTTAGAAAGCTGGCACTCCGTTATGTTTTAAAATAAAGTTATCTCACGTTCATCCACTTGAAGTGGATGAGAAACCATTTGCACAGGCTCCTGATGGGTGCTGGTAAGCTGACAGCAGGACTCTGGGCAGCCCAGCTATGTCTGCAGGCCGCTGAAATTGACTTGGTGGAGCACAGAGGGCAGTCAGCACCAGCTACTCTGTGTCCTGTCCCACCTGGCGGCGTACATCAGCATTTTTCCCCCTGACCCAGCTCAGGCATCAGTGCACAGTGCTATTCCTCTGCAGCGGTCCTGGGGAATTCCTCAGAGCTCAGAATCGGGAAGATACAGATCTACATATTAATGTACTGCTGAAGTATAAAAGCTCAGGAAAATGGAAGCAGCCCTAAGCACAGGCAGCTGGGGTCAGCTTGCAGACACTCAGTCTCCAAGCCAGCTCTGGTGCTGGGACAGCAGGACCATCACCTCGCTCCAGGGACTTGCCTGCCCTCCCAGCCTGCCCCATGGACATGCAGCCCTGTGCTTGCACCCGGGTCGCACAGGGCAGGCGATGCACACAGGATGAAAGTCGGCATGGTGTTCGGTTTCAGTGAAAGTAAAAGAGAAGCAAGCAGAAAATTAAGCCATAGGCCACGTTCTTACTCCAATACAGAACAGCTTTTGTAAATTTTAGATATCACCTCAAATTGTGAATTTATTATTTCACATCGATGTTCCTCTCTGCTTAGCAAGCTTGTTTTTCCCTAGACGGCCTGCCCGCAGTCATCCAGCTATCCTCGCTTCCTATGAGCCAAGAGGCATATATTTTAAGTGCAAATAAAGAAATTCAGTGCTTATCTGACGGTCTGTTTACTCCTATATATCACCATTGTGTACAGACTGTAAATACTTTCCATGTGCTAGCTAAAGCATTCTCTCCATTTCAGCATCTGCACCACTCGCACTTGTAGTCTCTCAAATTAGCATTAATACATTAAGGCTGACAAAAGAATAAACACAGCTCGAGAGCTCTTCTCCAACCATTGCAGTACAACTTTTCTCTAACATACAAAATCATCCGCAGTACCTCAGTGACCTCAGATTCAACAGCCCTGTTTCAGAAGTAAAACTTGAGAAAAGTAAAACATTAACATTTCAGACTGCCTTACCTTTGCACCAAGCCCAATCCAGCTCTCACACCAAAGCCAGTGACTCTCTATCTGCCTGCAGCACACCTGTGGGGCATTGCTGGTGGTCAGGTCACAGGTGCAGCCAATCAGTCTGGCCATGCTGTTCAGCTGAAAAACAGACTGCACTGGGTTCTAATAGCTGAGAGAGTAGCACCAGGCACATAGGAAAAATCCAGGTTGAGTAATTTAAAACTAAACGCTGCTTTGGGCACCAAAAGCTCAAAACAATTCAGCACACCAACCTGATGGGGAAGCATTGGAACCACTGCATGCAATCCTATTTCACGAAAATCACTGTTCATGTGAAGAAATGTGGTCTCCTCCCACTTGCTGCACCCAGCAGATTTTTGTGGGCAATAAATTCTTATGGTCATGGGCAAAAATTGAAGTAAGACTTCTTAGTGTAATGTTCTATGTAAACCAATTCTGTAGTAAAAACATGAATGTCAGAGTAGCTAACTAGGACAGAAAAAGCCGTGAAACACGCTCCTGGGCCTATTGATTAAACTGACTAAATGGCTTTCTGTTAGGATAATGCCTAGATGACTGCACTGTAGGAAAGTATTTACATAACCTCAACCATCCATTTATTGCAGTGTATTAGATAGTCAGATTTTAATTCACTGTTCTTTTACCCTCCACGCCTCCTTCCTTTGGTGTTTACTCGTCTCTCTTGTAACCCTTACTTCCAGCTGGCTGCACAAATAGGAAAACGTCTTCCTTTGCAAGTGAAGTCATTGTCAGGCTGAGAACTGGATGAGAAGATTTCTCTAAAAAGTTATAATGGGAATTCCTCAAAGAATTTGCTGCAGGAAGCCCAGCACTGCTGTGCCATGCTGTCTGCTGCTCTCACTCCTTCACCCTGCGGCACCCACAGCATCAGGTGAGACAGCCACACTGCTCCCAGCACAGTGCACTGCCCATATTGCACAGAATGGATTTCTCAAAAGCAATCTGTGCTTAATGCTATTCTCCAAGAAATCCCCAACCCATTTTAGTTGCCCCTCACCCTTTCTCTACTGTCTCATCTCACTTCCTTTCCAGGAAGTCATCCTGGATAAGTTCCACACAGAGAAGATAACTTCTGGCCATAGCTTTTTCCTTCTTAATTTCTCTTGTTCATTTGAATGTGTTACCGGCTCATTCTCACCTGAGGGGAATGTTGGAGAAAAAACACTGTCATAGAAAAATTTTCTTCTTAATTACCACCAGTTGAAAGTTTTTGTTGCTGCGTACATGTCTGAGTTCACAGGAGAGGCATAACAGGGTGTGTTGCAATTCAATAGATCATCAAAATGGGCTTTGTTTTAGCTCTAGAGGTCTTTAGGAAAATAAAGCCAAGATCCAGGGAAGATGTGAGATTCCTGCTGAAAGACTTCGTCAGGTCCCCATTGGGAGCCCACATGGTGCTGACCTCTGCCAGCATCTGTGCCAGTGCATGTGTGTCAGCTGCCGAGGAACATCCTGCTGTAATGGAAGTGAATCACCGTGTGCTGAAAGTGCAGCCTGTGATACATGGAGGGTGTACAATTCCCTTGAATTTTATGACTGATAAAAGAGCTATTTTCTTTCCTTTAGAAATGTTTTTTGGCACTGTGGAACAGCTTCATATGTCTGTATTTATAGATCTGGGCAGTAATTTCTCTCCACAGACTTAAAATTTTACCCAAAGAGTTCAACTAACCAATGTATGCTGCCTGTACAGCCTTTCTTCCCCTTCCTCCCATTCCCCCCTTGCCTGAGAGCAGTGTGTGGTTTTACTGCCGTGGTTGCTGTTCTGAGGCATTTGGTGAGCCCTGAACACAAGCTGTGGCCAATCCGTTGTCTGCAGACCGTTTTCTGGAAGTATCTCTTTCACACCAAAGAGCTCAATGCCATGTATTAGTTGACTTCACCACGTGCTACTTCTCCCATGAGATTATCCACTTTTCAAACTCACTTTACTTCCAGACAATAGTGTCAAACTAGGGATATGCTTGCTTGTCCAAAATGCATGCTCAGAGGTGTGGACAGACCATGTTTGGTGCAGGAGGGGCAAGAAGCTGGAGGGGAAAAAGAGAAAGGAACCTTCCTGGAAAGATGGGTCACTGAAACGGCTTTTACACTTCATGGGTATAAGGAGTGGTTAAGCAGCTATAGCGTGTGGACACGCTTTAAAGCAATTTCTAGTTACAAACATCTGGAAACAGGCTCTGTGAATAGAGTTCACAGCGGGTGGGACAGTCACAGATGACTCACGTGTGACTAACACCAGCACTTCCCTTAGAGGCCAAGACCCAACGCTGCCTTGAGGACACACAAAGGCAGCAGCGCTGCTGGAAGCAATTCTCCACGTGACAGGGACTTGCACAGCTCGCCCCAGGACAACAACTTGTCACGTACATCACTGTGCATTTGGATGGGAAAGCTCTGCGTTCCACAGCAAAAGAAGAGATTGTGGGTGTTGGTCTTTGTGTTGCAATTAGGCCCAGAGCGACCAAAGACCGGCAGTGTCAGACAGAGCCTGTGGCTTTGCTGTGGATACCTCCAGAAATAATTAACATATTATTCATCTGCTTGAATGCACACTGCCCAGAACACCTGCTTCAATCTTCTCTGGGGGGCTTTTCAGTAAAACCTGTACAATTCACTGAGGCCTGAATAGCTCTGATGCTTTAATACTCACAACTTCATTTTGAAATAAGAGCTTGTGTTGCTGATTGGAGCTGTGAAAAAAGGTGTTACTGCTGCAGAACAAAACTCAGATGGCTGCAGAAGTGGGTGCGGTATGAACTGGGGTTTGGGGAAATATGGCTACAAGAGACCAGGGAGTCAGTCCTGCTTTCAATAGAAGTCTGAGGGGGTAGGGGAATGCTGGGGTTCAAGGAATCATTTTTGGATCAGAATTGCATTGGCAGCTGTTCAAACTGGCTGTTTGCCACCTCATACTGCTGCTATTTGGTGCTACAGAGAAGCTTAGGCACTTGAGAGATTCTCTGCTGTTGTAAACAGACACAATTTGACCGAAGTTAAAGGAGGGAGCTGGTTTATACCAGCTGACAACATGGCCTTTAGTTTGCTCTAAAAATGACAAACTGTCTCTGAGTAACAGCAAACTGTTTTTCTGCAGAGGTGGCATTGATGCTGGGTACTGGCATGTGCCTCCAGCTTTCTTTCAATGCTGTCAAAAATCCTCATCCAACTTTGAAAGCTCTATGCAACATGTCATTATCCCAGCTACAGACAGAGGCTGCACACCTGTGTGGCAGTGCCCTGACCTCCTCCAACCTCTTCCATGTAACTATTACCTTTGCTGAGTCATAAGAAATTTACATCACTGTTGTTTTTACACCAGCTCCACCGACAAATGCAGCCTCTGAGAATCCATCATTCCAATTCATTTCCATTCAGCTATAGGACTTCAAGGTCATCCGCTGATCCCAGCTGATCTCAGAACTGCTGTAGGACCTCTCCTGTGCCCACCAGAGAGACAGGGAAGGTGCAGAGCTAGGTGGTAGAGGAGGAAGTACAGGCTGGTGGCTCCCCACCTTCTTGCTCTAAGCCAGGACAGCCCATTGCTTTGAGATTTGAAAAGTGAGCGCAGCAAGGAATCATAACTTCCAGATGTAGAAAACTTGTTAGCAGGAGCACTGGCCTGCATGCTCCAGATGCTTTCAGGACTATTCATATCCACATGCATTTACTCTCTATGATACATGTTGGTATTTTCCATTTTGAGTTCTCCCATTACTAGATGGAATAATACAGGCTTATATACTCACAGACACTTATATTTGAAAACAGAGCTGTATGAACGGAGAGCTTTTTGATATCAGTTTTGTTCTTGGTCAATAAAAGCATAGAAATACTATAAAATTGAAGCTGGGTCCCACAGAACCGTGTTATTTATCATTACTCTAAAAGAAACGCCACCAACACAGTAATTAAGCTTTCTTGCAACTTCTAAAAGAGAAAATAACAAACTTGTCATTGGTTTACAACTGTTTAACCAGCTGTTGACTAAGAAGTATGAGATCTGACTTCCAACACGGGTATTCTCAGCCTATTATGTAATTCTTAATTTAAGCTCTTTTGCCTTTTCCTTTGAATGGAACAGTAATGCCATAAGCGAAAGTTTACAAAAGAATGCAACAGAGCAATCATTAGCTTGGCATAACCTTTCTCCTACCATTAGACAAAATCAATTGCACACAATGCCATGCCAGAGCTAGGCTGGAGATTACCTGTGACCTCCTCGGCAGGCAGCCCCAGGGACAGGGGAGAGGCCAGTGGCCAGCAAGAACCTCTCAGTTTATGACAGACCCTTGTTGTCTAACATCTAGAAAACACGTCTCACTTCAGGGACACACATTTCAGGGAAAATACAGAAAAATTGAGTAGTGCCAGCAAAAACATGGGTGTACTTACAATAGCTTTGTAATGGGATAAAGAGTGTCATACAGAGTATGACATGCTGTCCAGACAAAACCAGCATTCTCCATTAATCTCATAATCAACACATTGATTCAACTTTCCCTCTCAAACAATAACCTCATTGCAGATCTTCTCCTATTTCTGTCCTCAATTAATGACACCCCTTCTCACACCATCACACTTAAGGCATCACCAGCTTAGCTGGTGCCTTTATCTTCACCTTTCTCTTCAGATATGTGTTTGTGTTGTCCTGTATCTGGTCCTGTTCCTTTTGGAGCTGACCAATAACCTCTTGTGAGGGACTGGGAGTGGGTCTGAAGTCTTTAATCAGGACCCACTGTTGGGTTTTCTCCCACTTGAAGTAGAAGAGTGAGGGAAAGTCTGGTTTTTGAACAGAGCCCCAGACCACGCTGGTGCCTTTTGCACCACAGAGATGTACAGAGAGGAGTGGGGACCCAGATCAATCCCCACACAACTCAGCAGCAGCAACAATTAGTCAAAAACCATTCACAACAGCTCCACCTCATGCTCTCCCATTGCATTTTCCCAGTTTGCCATGTTTGCACTCTTACAAGACTCTTTCCAAGACCTCCTTCCTCTGAGGAGCCATCTCCAAGCGATGCTGCATACCCCAGTTGCCTCTGCTGGCAGCCATCTGCCCTCTTGCTTTGTTCGGGCTCCACCACAAAGTCCTCTGGGGCGGTGCTGGGCCCTGTGCCGCCATTTTGGGCTGCCTGACAGACTCTGAGGGTCCAGCCGGAGGAACCCTGCTCACTGCATGCCCTGAGGGCCGCCCATCTTGCTTCAGCAGGAGTGACACAGACAGGACAAGCTCACTTTCATGCATGACAGAGGTTGGTATTTTGGATTCCTAAGCACAGTTTTCAGCAGTTGAGAACTTACCCAGAAAGCAGGAGTAAAGCTTCATCTGTCCGCCTCCTCACAATGCGAACATTCACCATCCAGCCAGCATGCCAGCACCTCAGTTTGTCATTTGAGTTAGTGATTTCTAGTGGGCTTTATTTATATCTTACAGTCCTGTTTCCTGAAGCAAAGACAGGCGCTCAGAGCTGCTTGGCTTACGTAAAAAAAAAAGGATGTCTGAAAAAGCAAGCATCTGTTAATAAAGAGCTTATTGCAAGCCCAGATGTACCCCAAAGTTAACATCACAAGACCTGTCAGTAATAACCCTACTTGGATTGCTGATGCCCAGTCATCTGTAGAAGTGAATTTCTGGCAATAGCAGCATGGCCTGCAGGCCAGGGCTCTCACCATGCTCTGCCTGTGACCATGGGAGGGCCAGCAGCCCCCGTCAGCCTGCTGCGCCACACCAGCCTTCAGTGCTGTGTTTCCAGATGGTTTCCAACTGCTTCCTTCAGGATATTTTATCGCTCCCTGCCAGTGATTTAAACTTTCCATTATGTGCTTTGCCATTCAAAAATCCTGTGAAATCTTAAATATACCTGATGGAAACACTGCACATATGATCCTTGCAATCTTCCTATTTGTTTTCCATGCTTAACAGGTAATTTACTAATCACTGTGGGGATCAGAGATCACTAATAATACAGTTCAGAGCAAAGATTTTCCAGCATCCCTAATTCTTGTTACTGCAAGGTATGTACCTATTTGTGCTGAAGGACAGAACAAAAACTTGCTGACCCTTTCACTCCATTCACAAAGAAAATCAGGAAGGTAAATGCTCTGTGAACTGGGAAGGCAACAGTCCCTTACAGAAACTGCATTTTGACTTTAACTGGAACACCATTGAAAACTCACAAGACTGACAAAATGTAGATCAAGTTTGCTGAGGTACTTATAAATACCATCAGCTTTCTCAGCTTAACACTCAGTTATGATCTTCAAAATACAAGTTTTTGCAAGTACAGTATGTTCCTTACTAGAACTGACTTAGGCAGTTTACAAGCAGCAATAAGTAACAGCTGAGCAAAAGGAGACTCCACCCAAACATTTTTTAACCAATTTTTCTTATATCCATGCCAAAATAATTGGATGGAAAAAGAGCTGTCATTTTTAAAAAGTGCAAGAGTAACAGTTTCGTGCTGCTTTTCTTTTTCAGCTCTGCAAACCATCTCCTCTTCGTGCTGTTCCCAAACAACGTAGAACTCAGCACTGTGCAGGACCAAACACCAGACAAGCAGGCCTGGGGGCACGGTGGGCTTGATGGCACCCCAGTATGCAGTGCCTTCCGTACACATAGCAGTGAGTCCCTTATGGCTCCCAGTGAGTGAGAATCTACAGAAATGTAATTTCAACTGCTACCTCCTTTGGGTAGGTGAAGTGATGTAATTTGATCTTTCTTATACAAAGAATTCCAACTGTAAATGCATATAGGTTCACGAGGTCTGCTCTTGGGCTGAAGGACTGGGATTGCAGTATGAAATCTAAGCTGCAAACAGACTTTCAGCCCCATAAATATCTGTTTTACAACTACAAAGTGACAACTATGAAAAGGTATCAAAAATATTGGCTCCTTTTCCTTTTATATTGTGTTGGAAGGAATGCTGTGATAAATTTAATTCTGTTTAAAATAGAAAGGATCTGGACTGTGTTTTTCATGAAATTGGCACTTGGTATTTTTTTGACATTCCCAGATGTTTGTTTCACTCACAAAGGTCTGTCAGAAACAAATTCCAACAACACCAACACTTTATAATATGGTAAGACTTGAGTCTTAATGTACAGAAGCTCATGTATTGAAGCTCAATATCGTATCATAATTTGTTGGGTATTACATGTTAAAATTAAATCCCCACATAAGAGATTGATCATATATTTGCACCACATTTCAGTCAAAATGTAAATCTTAAAGATGAAGGTGAAGAACAACTCCAGTATCTTTACGCTGTCAGCTCCAGATAACTCAGTTCCAAAGAGAAAAAAAAAGTCTTAATTCAGAAACTGATATATGGCTGCTAAGAAGCAATAAATCTACTGCACCTTTGGGAGTTAAGCTTACAGGTTGCCTATGACTCATGATTGCTTCTAATTAATAGTCTTCTCTGTACTGAAAGAATCCTGATATTTAAAAACGAACATCAAACATTTTGGAATTCCTTTTTTAGGGAGCTTCACTTTGTGAGTTAATAGCCATAACCTTTGAATAACCCAAGGAAATACAGCGGAGGCCGGCTCCCCCAGACTGCCCATAAAGAATATTTTGCACATGAAATACAGGAAACAAAGCAATAACTAGGATAGTAAACATCCAAATCCTTGCCCTGCTGGCAACTGACCAAGCTATCTGCTCTAACAGAGCACGACCCCTCAGTAATGAAAATACAGCTCGGTCTTGTTTGTTCATGTCCAGTGTACTTGCAGTTAAGTGCACAACAGACCAAGGAAACTGCTGCTTCAGATGGAGGACTCTCAGCTGACTCTTGATTTTGGCTGTTCTCAAGCCAGGCCTTGTGCAAAATAGGACTTGGGACATGTCACAATATACAACAACCAAACACCTGCTGGATCCAAACTTTGGACTTGGAGTGAAAAATGGCAGCAATCAACTAAATATGTCTACTGCCTTCTGCAAGCAGCCGTGATACTGAGCAGGCAACCAAAGTCACTGAATAAAAGAACAAAGAAAGGAGAAAAAGAAAAATATGACAAAATCAAATCCTGCCTTAACCACAGTCTTCACTGAAGTTTATGGAAGAGGAGGAAACAGGCAGCAACGCAGATCTCAATCAACTGTTTTTCACAGTTTGCTGATATTAGTTGCTTCAAATAAATGAATCACAGCATCAACTGTTAATAAACTGATATATACTTTATTGTGCACAAGAGACTAAGATGACATGAAACTGTGGTTATCAAAACTTTACAACTAAGCACTTTCCACAAGTCTCTGAAATACTGAACATAAAGTGTAGTACAAATGGGATGTTCTGACTGGCCACAGGTATTAGCAAGTATATTTCTAATGTTCTTGGATTTTAAAAAAAATCTGGCATTTGGATCCTAAAGAAATATACTTATCTATTTAAAGGTGAGAATACTGTGTGGAACTGGTAGGTACATGGCAGCGAAATATGGTTTACTCCATGAACATCCCCAAAATGACAAACAACAAGATGGCAGATCAGTCACCTCACAGGAAGGGCTGTCAGCACAACCAACAGTACAGTCTTCTTGTGAAGCGTGAGGTAGATATACGTAACAGAAAGAATGGTACATACATACATACAAGAAATGGTTAGAAAAAGGCAGGGAACGTTTACAATCATCGACATCTACAGACATTTTGGAAAATCCATTTCCATGCAGGAAACACTACAAAAACATTCTAACACAGAAAGCTCTGACTTCTTGAAACATCAATATAGTAATGTCCAACACCAGAGGCTCTAACAGGTTAGTGATTAGGCAGCGAATGTCACAACAAGCAGTATGGTTTGGAGTTTAAGTATGTTACTGATAGCTTTCAGAGAAAAGGTGTCCCTTTTAAACCCAGTCCTCCCATTGTTGCGTAAGAAGTTCCTTTGGAGTGAATTTGATTAGGCTAAAAGTTGCCACTGTGATGAGCCAGCACGCGGCCAGCCCCCTGAAGCCCTGCTTTAAAGGCGTGCGCTGGGACATCAGTAGTACACAGATGTCCCGGTGGCTTTCCACAACAGGCAGACCTTTGCCACATGAAATTCAGTGTGACAAGCCCAGCTTCAATTGCATTGAGAATGAGTGACTTTGCAGTTACATATTCAGATAGCTTGCCACACCAAATACAGAGACTTGCAGTAGACATGAATAGCTGTTATAAAAGCAGAGCTTACAGGTGTATCAGTACTCTGAGTCACAGGCAACTTAATAGCTGGAAAGTACTATCGGTTTCTGTAATAAAGCTATTAACCTGGAACGTCCATTTTAGTTCCCTCTCTCTCTTGAATCAGAAGTGCCTTTTCCATCTGCTGAAGAATTACATGTATTTTTGGTAATCTCCAATAGCCAATTAATTCAGATTGATTAAAATTTCTGAATTAAACAGCTAAGTACGCTAAGTTCAGTTAATTAAAATATTTGAAATCAAAGCCAATAAACTGAATCTTTGAACTTTATATATTTTTGGTTTATCCAACAGTAAATATAAATCTCTACATCATTTTAAAATTAGAGTATTTTTTTTTATAAAAACATTCTTAATGCAGCACATTTCCCTCAAAAATATAGTTATCTATTTTACATAGAAGTTTTTCACCCATCCCTCCCAACAACCAAATTTAAAACTTCTTATGAGAAACTACTCAATAAAATATCTGAAGGAAAGGGTTAAAACAAGGAAAGAATTTACAGAGTATGTAAATTTCACAGTAACTGAAATTAAACATTTCATATAGAGTAACTTACATTTATCTAAAACATTTAAATATATCTTTATACACAAATTTAATGTAGTAAAATATAGCTATGATTGAACTTAAAGACTCTAGTCTTCTTTGAAGACATCTTTAAAGACTTTACACATAGAATATGCTTTTACAATACATTCTGCTGAAGGTTAGGGCAAAGCACTTTCTTTTTGACCACACAGGTAGCACCTTCATCCTCTTATCAGAACCAATCCTGCACACTCTTGTGCATGGGTAGAACTACACTTGCATGACAATTCCTGCTGATGTTTCCAGGAAAACTCATTGGCTTGGTAACATAAAACCTATGGCAACATAAGCTTTTCACATGCTTAACTCTGCACTGGATGTCTCTATAGACTCTGAGAATACCAGTAAATTGTAGAGCTGAGCACGCTCAGGTACTATCAAGATGATGCACGTAGCTACCCACAGGCATGAATGTTTGCAGGATTAGTAACAAATTTGGTTTACATTGAGCAATATTCTTCTACCCAGCTCTGGGCACTTAACATCCATTGCATATCTTGCACTTTGACCACCCTCGCATCAGCAAGGCACAAGTGTAGAATCAGCAAAAGAAATCTGCAGCTCAGACTTCAGAGCAGACTATCACTCTAGTGTAATCAATTCCCTTCTCCTCTTGCAAAACACAGGTAATCTTTACTGAAATTAATGAAAGTTAGTTACCCCACTTGTAGAGGAAAACAACACTCATTTTTCCTTAAAGGAGAAGGATCAGTAGGACACATTAAAATTACAAAGTGGCAACATAACAGTCAAAGAATCACACATTAAAAATTACTTATTGTTTCTTCTCATTTGGCATCTAGTCAAAGGTCAAGCTATGGCAATTCACTAAAAAAAAAAAAAATCACTGAGACAATTAGTACCTTTTTGTGCTTTCTGCATTTCAACATTATTTTGGGACTACTGGATTGCAATCTTCATACAATGGTTTGGCACAAACAACTGCATACTTAAGAGAATAGTTTAGTTTCATAGGTGGCATTTTACAAAAACAATAGGCTCTACTGCACATTCTCTGTACCCTCTCAAAATCATCTTTTATTTCAAAGGGAATTTGAGGGGAGCTAAAGGAGTAGAACCACCATCACCTTTTTTTTCTTAATCTCCTCTATCTACCCATTGTGAACCAATGTGCCTGCTGTTTCATACATATGCATTTTATGTTTTACATATGGAAGGAACGCTCAACTAATTTTGCAGTTGTTGAAATAACAAGTTTGGATCTAAATGTTGAGATATACATCTATTTGTATAAAGACACTGCCATTAAATGTACACACACATTTATACTAGTGCACAAGAACGTTATTTATCTCACTGTTTGTGTGTGTTTGTATTTGGTATAGCAGATTAAAAAAAAAAATCTCTCATTATAGAGCTTTGGCCTGGAAAAGAGGGAAGGGAATGTTAGAGCATGCTCTTCTCCCATTACCAAATCAACGTGCATTAAAACAGAAATAACTGGAACAAACCTGAGGCTGCAAACACAACAGAAAAGCAAATGAGATGCTGTAGCTGTAAGCTTAACAAAACAAAGGTTACTCATAAGTTGCTAACATAGCTGAAGTAATAACATGTTATTAATCAAAGAGATTTCACCTTCAGGCTTTCTCGTTTAGACAAATAGAAATCTTTTGACCTAAGATAATTTTTGTTCTGCTTATCTTTTTGAATTCCCTTAATGAATACCTTGTGTCAATGAGACAGTTTAGGGAAAAAGAGTCATACAGACAAAGCAGCATTTTTCCAAACTGGCAAAGATTTCACATTGAGGGCCAAGAGACCCCTAGAACAGGTTGCAGTACTGTAACATTAGTAGCTTTGTCACATGTAGCATAACACGCTATAGATCCAAAAGGCTGTGCTTACCCATGCATTGTGTGCACGTGTACACACACATGCACATAGTGGCTTCCCCAAAAGAAAATCAGTCTTTTTTTCTGTAGAACAATCTATCCTCACGTTTTCATAAAGGAACCAAACTTTGAGCATTAAAACGCTGATGTCAGCAACACACAGTCCTTTGAACCTCTGCACTCCTATGCTGTTCCTCAGTGTTGCTCTCCCCAGCTAGGTTGCACTGCTGCTGGAACAAGGAGTGCTCTGCGTGCTGCCAATGCTGTGCGCTGCGCTGCTGTTCTCAGAGGCTGGTGGGGATGTAGGGACCTGCCGTCTTCCAGCTGCTTCCCCTGAGGGAAAAGGGAGAGAAAAAAAGGAGATGGAGGGAGAGAAGTGGAAAGCGTTAGTTGTGACAGAAAATATTCCATTGCTTCCCAGTCTTTCTCTTCTGGTGGTTTTTATTTCCATACAACTAATGCTTTGGGTGACAGATCTCAGAGTACTGCTGAAGATGCTACCATACTTTGTTACCTCAGCATCGCTATGCACGTGGGGAAAACAGTATTGTTTTTTTCTTAATCACTGTAAAAGCAGCAGATAGAAATGACCAAGATGGACACTGTCCACCTTCTGCTGTCAGCCATCACTCAGGTGTGTCTTGCTACGTGACTGACAACATCACAGCTTTCTCTGTTATATGGAGAAAGGCCAGTGAAATGCAGACTTTTGTTCCAACGCCAATTCACAGAAGAGTGCATTTGCTGTAATCGAGAAGCTGGAGCTAAAGACAAAGTTCATCAGTCAGCAGGGTACCACATATCCTGAGACATGATCCATTTCCTAGTGTAGAAAAACAACGGGCTATGCTGCAATCTTGACTTGATGTACTCTGAACGTAACATGTAGGAAGTTCCCTTACAGCTGCCACAGTATGTGCAGCACTTACAACTCAGTAAGAACAAGCCTCACCACTTCTTGTAAATTGTTTATTGACAATAAATTAAAAGCTCTTTGTTATCTGGATTGCCAAATCAAGCACTCAGGAGTTAAAGACAGATTTATGCCTCCTGGTAAAACCTAGATTTCGTCTGCTCTCTTCATGTCCCTTCTGCATATGTGGCAGGGATCCTCTGGAAGAAATCCAGCTCTTACTGCATTGTGTCACAAAGTAAATGCCCAAAATATCACATTGAGGCCACATAGGAAACCATAAATAATATATATACAAAAAAGCCCCAGTTATTTATTTTAAAGTTTCAGTGCTCACTTTTGTAACCTCTTTTGTAGCAATATTACAAAATAGCCTCTTTAGAACAGATGTGAAAATGAAGTTTATGTGATTTACACTGCCACTGCCCCCCTGCAAAGGCAGGGGGTTGGAACTAGATGATCTTCATGTTCCCTTCCAACCCAAACTGTTCTATGATTCTATAAGTCAGAGATCTTCAGAGATCTCAGCACAGTAACAGAGAAATAACTGCCATGCAAAGCCATGAAACAACCCACAGCAGCCAGCAGCACACAGTCACTCTGCCAGTGAAGTTGCAAGAAGGAAATATTTTGCTGGATCACAGGCAGGAATAATCAGGAAAGCCGAAGACTGGTGGATCTCCAGCCTCATGAGCTTAGGAAGGCTGCAGACTCCCGCCCTGTGTGGTGCCCGAGGTTATCTGATCCCATGGGCAAGGCCTGCCAGTAGCTGAAGAAAGGTGGAGTGCAATTCTTCTTTCCTACTCAGAGCAAGCACATCAATAACAGGGTCACAGAACAAGGACAGGTTCTCCTATAGGTGCCTCATGGCATACTTCATGCCCTTGCTTCTAGCATCCTGTGCTCTTCAAGAAGGGACCCTCGGGGCTGCATGTTCTTAATGTCTTGCATCTCAGGCCAAAGCCAACAGATTTCCACCGGATGAAGAAAACATACTTCTGCTGGCTGCAGAGCCCTCAGAGTCTACTCTGAACAAGGGAGGTCTGAGGATTTCTCACAGCAGAGGCTGCAAGCATTCTTTGTAACAGGAATTGCTGGGGTCACTGCAAGCTTGTGCTGCACCACAGCTGTAAGCCCAGGCACAGCCCTGGAGCACACAGACCTGCCTTGCACCCTGCTGCTCTTGGGACGGGGAAGGCAGAAGGGAAAGAAGAAAAACAAGTAAACCGCTAAAATTCATTGCCCAGGAGGCCAATGAAATGTTGTGTGGGAGGATCAGTCTCACCCTCACAGACATGAAGTACAGCCTTGGCTTTTGTGAGCAGATTTGATTCTGTTCTCTACAGGGTAAGAAATATCCACATAGCTCATCAGCAAAATGCAGATTTCTGCTCACAGGCAACAAGTCAGAATCCACCCCCAGCCATCCACACATAAAATGTGTTTCACCCCTAACCTGCATTAGAAACAGCTTTGTAACTCATCAGAATAAGCTGCACCAAATCAGCGTTTTGTGTTACCGTACTGTAAAGACTTTCATAAGCCTTGTTTGGATAGCTTCTCCTTCCTAGCTGCTCCCTTCTCCAGTTGTTTGTGCATAAGCCCTCCTTCCTTCGTACAAAAGGATATATTTACAGAGGCAGGAATAAACAAACTCCCTTTCACTAAAGAGAAGGAAAATCATCAGAAGGCAGCGAAGGGCTAACCCCAGCTGGCAGCGTTGGAGGAGGCAGCTCTGGCTGGGCTCCCCTAGTGGGGCCCCAGCCTCCCCCCGCTGTCTCCCATTTACAAACCACAGTTACACAGCTCTGCATCAGCGTGTCAGAGCAATCTGGATGTATTTAACCAGAAATTCATTTACAAGCTAAGTGTGTATTTTTATTATTAAAAAATATATATATATTTTTTTATGGAAAAGTGACAGGCATGTCGGCCTCTGTGCAATCCCTGTGACGCTACCTGCTCCTTTCAGTTTCTCTTGGAAGCGTCCTACAGGCACTTCCCTTCAGTTTGGGATGGCAGCCCCCTCCCTCACTGGCATCCCCCGCTGGAATTCAATTTCCTCTTCAGTACTTCATCTCTAGAGCATTATTGGCAGCTCTCATACACCCCAATCAGCTGTGGAATAAATTTTCAAAGACCAGAAGAAAAGAAACTTTGTCACTGCGATATTACAAACACAGACCAACAGCTGTCCTTGGACGGGCTGATTTCTCCTGCATCTTATTTCCTAAACACCCAGCAAAGATGCAGCACAGCATTTTTAAAGAATATTCAAGAAATGGACTTAAAGAAATGTAAATTATTGCTAAAGAGGCATTCCCCATCTGTCTTCTTGTAAACAGCTTAGAGTATCCAACGTTACTGAACCAGGACTACTCAAAATGGACATGTCTATTGACAGTAAACAAGCTTTTACTCATCCGAGCGCGACAACATGCACTTTATTATTCACACTTAGGAAAGCTGCCAGTTGTACTCCCTGTCCAGGAAGTCTGAATGTTTGCTTTTCTATCTCCATCTGCCAAATATAATTGGTTGCTATGTCAGTTTATTTTAAATCAGATCCCATTTAAAAAAAAAAAAAAAAAAAAAAAAAAAAAAAAAAGAAGTGGGGGAGGAGAAATGCATTTAACTTCTCTGATTTTGGAACATTCTATCCTGTTAACTTGCAGCACTGCCTGAAGCAGAAAAAAGCACTACCTTACAGTATGAAGTGATTGACATTCCATGTAACAGCTTTCTGTTTACACCTTTGGATATAGGTTTGGCAGCCTCACTAGCTTACAGATTTGTGCATGTCCTTTCCTAAACAAAACCACTTACTCCTATTAAGACAGACACTTGATAGATATTTATGTGTCTAATTTTGAAGGGTTTCTGAAACTGCACAATCTGCAAGAATTTTTGTTTCTTCATCTAATTGTAGCAAATCTCTGCTGCTTTCCCGTTGTTCTCAAGGCCTCTCAGTCAAAAATAATGCTGCTGCCAGTCACTTTTAAAGGCCTTTAATCGACTGGGCAAAGGATCAAAAGTAGGGAATTGTTTTGCAGAAAGGTGGGCTAAAATTCCTCCTCCAAGGTTGCAAGCACAGCTTCTCTTTTCTCCTCCCTTACTACCTATGTACTTTCGGACAACTCCATACTGAATTGTTTCAGAGAGCCACACACAATTTTAAAGCAAAATTTTGATGCTTTTGATAGAAATCTCTTATATTTTAATCACTGAGAACAGTGAAAGTCCTACGTGAGAGACAAAAACAAAACACAACTCCTGCTTAATATTTTGAGATTAAATTCTACTTATTTTTAGTTCTTTTTTTTTTTTTTGCTATCAACTGAGATTTTGGTGGTAACAGCCAATACAGATGAATAAAGGAGCTCATACACGTAAAGCTTTCCCCATGCTAGAATGAGCCTGCCAACAGAGCCATTCTGGTAAAATCATATCAGCAAACCTTCTCACTATTGGCAAAAAGGTAGCTTTTTGCTGTATTGTACTTCACACACTCCCAGCTGGCATTCTCCATCAGCATAGCTTGTCCCCATTCTCTGAGTATCATTGTAATATATAACTTCAGAGTTAACTCATTTTCCAATTTTTGGTCTAAATAACAGGTTGGAATAGAAACTCAGCATTATTTGCAACAAAAGATGAGATTTTAAAGAGCAATACAACAGAGGGTGAATTCTGTAACAGCAAAAGACAGCCACTCTGTAGATGATATTTAGATAACTTTTTTTTCCTCCTTATTTTAATAAGTCTGCAGTGAACTCCCAAATGTTTCCACTGCAGCTGGATTATCTTGTCCATCACAGCAGTTGTCCTCTAAGAGACTGTCCCTGCCAGAACTTTCACTGTACTCTGCTGAAGTTCTGCTTTGTAGATACAAGTTGTTATGCACGGAAAAATTACACGCGCAGGAACGTAGGCTCACTTTCAAAATCCAACCCAGATAACTTCCTAGATAATTTTCTCATCTCACTGCTGCGATTTTCTGACCTGATGAGTTACAGCATCTCCTTACTTTTCTTTTCTTTTTTTCTTCTAAGTCATTTCTTCTCTTTGTCAGGCCTTTTTCTCCACTTATTTTCATCTCCTAAACACAAAGTCGGGGCAGCTGTCTTCTTCACTACTTTTACAGGGTAACTATGACTGATCTACTCTGTTAATGTAATAATTTTAATGGGATTGGTCCCAGCCTTGCTGTTAGTGAAGGATTTATCATGTTGCTTCTGAGTGTTCCGTTATTACTGATATATAACATGTGCCCACAGTTGATTCTGCATATGAACAGAATCTCAACTTTCCCCAAACACAGAACCAACAATATTAATTTAACAACTGTTTTACTGTTTTTGTTAGTAAGTGTTGCCTATTTGGAAATTATTTCCTATTTAGCCAAAGTCACACTTATGTTTCTTGCATAATGTTTCATTAGTACACGGGGTAGGATAATACTGTTTATACTTATGATCCCAACATTTACAGTTTCCACATTTGCCTCTGAATTCCAAACAAGCTTCATACACAACTGATGCATTGGGGAGTATTAAAATGCTTATACTAAGTTGCTGTACTGTCAACTGGAAATAAAACAGATTTTTTCCGAATTAACATAAGCTTCTAGGTCATAATATTTACAGGAGCTCTGACCTGACAGGACCAGATTCTTACTGGTCCTTACACTTATGTAGCTTCCATAAGGTCTTAAATGCAGAGGAAAACGCACAGTAGCCTGTAATGTGCTATGGGACAATCCTAGGGCTCCAGAGCTGCACAGGTTTGGAGTAGATGACCTCACATTCTCCCCACCTCCTAAAGATCTTGGCAGGGTCTTGCAGTGTTAAAAATGGAAGTAGTTGGCAGTCCAGTATGCTGCAGGGATCCTGAGATACTCAATAATCCACTGGTGGCCAAGATCACATGACCCAAAGCAAGGCCTTATCACTGTTCAGTCTTTGTTCACACCAAGCCACAAAACAGAGACCTCCCTAAACAAACTCTGCTTCTTATAGTGTTGCATTTCTGATAACTCATCATAGTATGGAAAGAGATGTGATAAGGAGACACTGAAAAATTAGCTACGCATAAGAAGTACATCAATTTCAGGCACTTTTTTGGTTATTTGCTTGAGTTAAATTAAATCAGATTACCTGTGACTTCCACCATCTTGTGCAACAGTTGATGAACAGAAAAATAAATGGCAGGGACAAAATTTCTACGTAATCAAGAGAAACATTTTCAAGTCTAGTTATATTCAGGAAATGTCAAAGCAAGTAAGGCATTCTCTCAGTCATTCGGCTCAGTGATCACATCACATCTTGAGCAACATAAATCTAATTTAGTAAATTAAAAAAAAACCAACACAAATAAATTAGAAAAAGTAGTATGTGAACCAAAAGGGATACATTAATGGATATGCTAATTAATTTGAAACAGAGATGCTACTAATGATACTGCACAACACAGGAAATCTCAGTTTTAATTTCAAGACCCCAGGTGAGTTTTCAAGACCTACATTTAAGATTAAAAAAATATATATATATTTTCATAACACACAACATCTCCTTTTAAGGAAGGGCAGGTATCAGTCTACTCATAAATACCAACAGGCTCCTGCAAGGAGTTGCTCACAGAGAATAGCGAGTGAGAAACAAGGCCAGGATGGCTATTGCTAACTCCCCTCCCCACTCTCATTGCAAGGACTTATACCACACTGCATTTCCTGCACTATGATCTACACTGAGATCACTAAGAGTTCTTACGCTTACCTGTGTGAGAGTAGATAAACCACAGCGCTCCTGTTAGCAGGGCTCCAATTACAAATGCTGCAAAGGCAATGCCCACAACAGTCAGAGTGTCCAAGCCATAGAACACAGCTAAAAAGGCAAACACACAGAATAAGGGCTTTTAATTTTGTCAGTGACAAGTTGTGTTTAAGAACAATTACCCTTAAACTTCCATGGAAAAAGTTGTTTAGCTTTTTTTTTAGTTGAAGTTCATAGTAAATTAAGCACCATTTTAAGGAACAGTGTAGCAGATCAGCATCAAGGAAATAAAAACGATGCTTTTGGAGACTGGCTTCCGTCCAACCAACTGTTCCACATCACAAAATAAAGCTTCAGCTCTGCACACCCAAATGTGGAACACATTGCAAAAACTGAGCATTTTCAGTTGGCCCTTAATAAGTTGCTTTCAATTAAATATCCATTTATCTTAAAAATGTGTTTCACAAAGGCAGGGATTTTTGGCAAAAGATTATTTTAATTTAAATGCCCTAATATTCAAGCAAACTTTTCCCTACATCTCCAACAAGTTCAGTCTGAATTCTAGGTGGAGAACGGAACTGCTGTTAAGAGGAAAGAGATGCCAACAAAAAAGTCAGCAAAAACATAAATAGAAACAATTGAAAAGATTGCCAAATGTGAAAAACAATAACTAAAATTAATTCCAGAACACAGAAATAGAACCCTTCCCCCCCCCCCCCCCCTCCCCCACAAGATCACTTTCTAGGGGAGAGGCAATTTTGAAGCACCATTTCAAGGGTAACAGCATCTGGTTCCTTGATACGATGCCCCAGAGCTGAACATCAAAAAAAATTCCAGCTTTTGTCTTTTTTTTTCTTGGTGATTAGAAATGCTTCAAAAACACTCCTTCATCAACCATTTGGGGGTAATCTTTTCTTACAAAATGGATTTCTAGTTTCAGTATTTTTAATGTCTCCCAGTACGCAGAATGGCTTAGGCCAGCAAATAACATTTTACTGACTAAGCTGGCTGGGAAATAAAATGACTAGATCTTCTCAGTAGTATCCTTCAGGAGAATTCCAGTTCTAAAAACACAACCAACACCCTCACTTTAGAAATAACTACATATGTTCCTGCATTCAACAGATATCTCCATAGATATCCCTCACCCACCAGCTCATGGGATTCTCAGTGCCACCCCCATTCTGACAAATGTCATTTCCAGCAGTTCCTGTTGGCAAGGGCCTGAGTGCCTGTGACCAAGTTCGCATGTGCAAAACCAGATGGACAGCGGCTTAGAAGGCCTTTCTCCCATTACTGACATAGGACTATTTCTCATTCCTTTGTTGGCACTTGGTCACTTTTAAATGCAAAACAGAAAAGGACTTCCTAAACTCAAATGTTCTTTTTCCATGAGGCACCAGCCCTGTATACTCTCCTCTGAGAGTACTTAGTAAAGAGGAGAAAGTTATCTAGAGACTCATGCAGTAGAAGCATAATTTTTCATCGCCTTTGCTATTTAGAGTAAATTCAGTCTCAAAGCTATGGGGACAGAAATAGAGGGGAAGAAAACCTTCGTTGCACTTCCCCTTCTAATTTTCCCTCTTCTTCATTCATCGCTGATTTTAGCTGCAAATCACCGCCAACTTCCTATTTTATTCTCCTCGAGCCACTTCTCCCCTTTCTACCTCTCCAGGATTAGTCACTGACCATGCTGAAAAATGAAATTCACTATATCAAGACAACAGGACAAAAACAAATAAATGAATCCTACATCAATTCAGTGATCTCATCTAGAGCATGGCCTATGAGTACTGGTGCCAAAGTAATTGAGGATGTGAGCAATTGCAGTGCAGCGTAGAAGAGGGGCTTGCCATGGGATACAGGAAATCCTTAAGATGGCATTGCTGCTGAAGCTCTTGTATTGGGAAGTGGTAGCCTTGACAGAGCTGGGGAAAAAACACACACTGGCAAATGAAGTCATTAAGACTGAAATTCTAAGTGGTGTTTTCCCAAATTCAATTTTCACATATAGATACGATTACAGTTCTTCTCTCTAAAGATCAATAGGAATGCCTACAGCAGCACTAATCAGAATTCTCTTCTGTCTCAATTTAACAAACTCACCCACACACACACGATTCAGAAAGCTTAAACATAATTTTCCTAATTAATCTAATACTAGACAAAGGTTTAAAGCTTAAAAGAGATAGGTTGAAGAGTTACTTACACGGTTGTCTCACATTGGATTTTGGAAGAGAAGAATCTGTTTTAAAACAAATTAAAAAAATTAGAAAGTTTTACAAAGAGCCTCCAAACTCTGAAAGTAAACTTCAGGATCTGATCAAGCAGAAATACATCAATGGTAATCTTTGAAACCAAAAACTTCAGGAAAACCAGTCCAAATCTTGCTCAGCCTAGAAAAATTCCATTCATATATTGATCATTCCTCAGAAAAACATTATAGAATGAACTACGTTCATGCAAAGTGTGATTTGCTGGCAGGAACATTTCAGCTTCCCACCCAGATAACATCAGTTCTAACCTGCAGTTAAGTCTGGTTAATTCGTATAAGGAGCTCTTAAATGAGCACAGATTACAATGTCAGTCCTGAAGCGATTACATTGATCTGGCTACTGACCAGTCACAAACATGAGATATCAGCATGCTAAACCATGGAAACCAAAACAATAAGTGGCTATCTTCTCTAAAGAAAAGTCACTATTATGGCATAATATAAATTCGTTCATCCAAATTGCATGAATATGTGTTGATTCACATGTTAGCTTAATTCCTACTTAGTATTCCGTTTTGAATGTTGTTTTGTTGGGCTTTTTTAGTGATGGTGGGTTGTTTGGTTTGGTTTAAACACACACAGAGAATCAAAGATCATAGCTATTAAACCAAAGTTATTATTCTTGGCATTATCATCATCATTATCAGCATGTAGCAGAAAGTGATTACGTAAATACATGTTAAGAAATGAAGAATTTTCTCTTTTTTTTTTTGCTTAACTGGCTCCTCTTATCTTTCTCCAAGAATGCCACCTCAAGCAGAAGAGCCAGAGATCCTGGCTTCAGATCCAAGTCTTTGTTTGGTTAGCTGCAGAATTTGCTTCTGTCCTGCCCAGTAACCTAGGGATCTTGTTTAAATTCTAGGAATATTTGAGGGTGTTCAGTGCAATAGCTGTAAAAGGATTTGTTGAGACAGTGCCCCAATACTTATTTTTATATCTTCAGGGACCAGAAAACAAACCAAGCGCAACATAAACAAAGTGGTGCAAAAAAACCCTGAAAATAAATGTTATTTGTTTAAAGTGTTCTTAAACCAAGCCAGTTTTTCTAGCTTCTTAAACTCAAATGGCATCACTAAACTGACAGCAATATCCTATAAGGGCATTACACCCTCAGACACATGTGCCTACAATATCCAAATAGCACGTTATTCTTAAACTGCATTACGTTCAGTTGTTCTAACGCATAGTTATCTCCTCCAAATCACTCTTGGCAGGATAGCAGGAAACAGGTGGAACAGTAGTAGGAAACAGGTGAGAAAAGAGGGTTTGGGGGAGCTTGTTCACGCGTAACTGAATGTAACATTTGTGAGGAAAGTTGGACTGAAACCAGGGAGCAATTCACAGCACAAACACAAAAGCGTATGTAAGTGAGTCTGTATAAAACTGTAATAACATTAGTAAGGGAGAAGTAATCAGTCTCATACAGATAAGGCAGTTGTGATTTCTACTAGACTCAGTGACAATCATAAGATCATGGCTGAAGAAAAAAAACCTTTGCAATGTTTAGTTTGCTAAGGCTTTTGAAATTTCAAGCATATAATCCTTCACTTGGCTTACAGAGCAGCTGCAATAGCAGTAACTCATAATATGGTCTGCAACAATGAAAGCTGGCCTGTTCACGTGAAAGAAAATTGTGAACACCACCTCCGAGACGTAAATTCTCCAGTTCAGTGACGCAATGTGACTTATGCTCCAAATCTTAGATGTATTGCTCTTTACTTTCAGAAAGGGGTCATTTGATTCACTGCAGAACAACTGCATACCAACAAAGCTACGTTGTTAATGTGCCACTTTGTATTACATCTGAAAGCTGTGATATGCTGGTGGAGATTTCCATGGAACGTCCCACAATTAGACCAAATCACCCACGATACAACAAAATACTCTATCACATCGTTGTCTTGCAACTAATCTTTATAAATTTAGCTCGTCTTTGCACACTAAGACCTTGTGCCTCTCACAAAGGCAACATTCTGAGTGCAGTCCTAGACGGGAGCTGCACACAATGCTCCACACATCAGAAGGGCAAGAGAGCTCAGAGTATAAGTCCATTTATTGAAAGATGAACTTCAGTTGGAGGATTTACTCATCTCCAATAGAAAAGCAAATGAGAAAGTGGGAGCTTTGTAAAAAGAAAGAGCGCAGAATCAGGCCAAAGTAGAGATTCAGCTGTATCACATCAACAGATCAATTACCAGCTTTTAATTCATTGTGAATTGATCCGTATTATCAAGAAACTTGTAAAATAAATCATAAGCTGCCTTGAAGAATTAAATAGAAACACTTTTCTCTTAAGTCCTATAGCAATGCTCTATGGTACTATAAATTGTTTGAAAACTAAAAATCTCACACTGTACAATGGAGGTTAAAGAATTTCTTATCCCCATCCTTTGACATTACCTGAAAAGCATTCTGAAATTTCAAGCAGCTTTTGTACACAATTGTAAGATTTTGATATGCACATAAAGCCACTGGAGCTTACTAATTAAACTGCCACGCTAATACAAAAACGAAAAGATAATGTATACCTTCTCCTTCTATGAATGCAACAAAATATGACTAATGCTGTTGCCAGAGGGATTCACCAAAAACTTTCAAACTAAATGAAACAGTTCTCAGTTCCTGTTGCTTAAAAAAAAAAAAAAAAAAAAAACACAAAAACCAACAAACACATTCCTTCCAGTAGCCACCCTTTTGCTTTACAAACTTTTGGGGCTTTAGCATTCTCAAGATCTTGCAATTCTACTGCTATTATTCCTAGATATATATTTACAGACAAAATAAAGAAGTGATGCAGCAAGGAACAGACTACTGCTATTGATCTCTGGGCAACAAGAAGTGCTGGAAACACTAGTGATGTATTCATACTTCTGAAACCAATTTTGTTGCTTAGTACGGTATTCCTTTGTCAATGCTGGGCAAAATCACATTCCAGGGGTCAATAATGACCATTAATAGATGGCAACAACTGCCATGATAACTTCTGCCAGGGAAAAGTCTAAAAAAATAACAACTTATAAACATAGTATTACCACAAGATTACAAGATGCTTCATACTTAGAGTACTCTTTTCTTTAAAAGCCCATTTCAAGTGGCTATAAGTACATAATATAATATATTAGATTTATTAAACAAGTCAAGCCCATTTTCATACCTTCTAGTTTTCCTTCATGGGTTATTACAAGAGGCTTGGTGAAGGTTTTTTTGTTGTGCATCATGGCCAAGATCATATCCACATTCAGAGAGGTGCAAGCTTCATCAGGAGGAACACACTGCAGATGGAAAGAACAGTGAGGTCAGAGTCACTCAAACACCAGCAGTGTCTGTCAGTCCAGCTCTGCCAGCTGCACAGCTATCTCATTATAAGTTTTATCAAACGTTGTTTACCAAAAAATATAGGAGAACTTCCAAACAATATCTGTATAACATACAGGCAAAAGTAATCCCAAACAGTGCTTCAGAATGCAACCTTTACATTCATTAAGAATCCTCTAAGATTTATAGGAGTGTTACTCTTGAACTTCAGTTGTTCTTGAAATACATTCTCTGGTAATGAACTTAAGCCATATTCATTAATCATAACACAAAATTTGGTGATTTTGTAAATATCAGATAGAATATGAATTTTATTTAGAATCAGTAGAGCAGCGCAAGACTGTTTGCTGTAAAAACACCCAAGATGATATAGAACCAAAATGTAGCAGACATGGCAGTACTTAGTTACTTTCTACCCAAGTTGTACTGAGATAAGCTGATCTCAATATTCATAAAAGGAAGGTCAAACACACTTGCAAGATTACCTACTGTTACACATAACATCGTTTGTCACGGTGTTATGTGAGATTGATAGCAAAGATAAATCTGAACCATTTGCATAACGAAAAGCAATTTCTATTTACCCCTCACAATGAGATTTAAATAGAAACTGTAATTTTTGTTGTCAAAACATATAGCATCGTAACCCATAAAATCTTGAACCTAGAAATATGCTCATTATATCAATCCAACAGAAAACCATGTAGTCTCTTCAGATTAAAGTTCAGATTAAAAAAACCCCACAACTTATTATTACTTAAATCAATTTAGACTTAAAAAAAAAAAAAAAAAAAAAAAAAAGAAAAAAGTACTCACCTTAGGCAGTCTTTGTGTATCTTTGTCTTTATTTGTACACAAAGTTAACTCACAGTGAAGAAAGAGCAGTGAGATGTTGAATATTGGTTTAAACACAAAGCTGAATCTTTTTTTGTCCTTCTGTGCATGTGCTATTGGGAAGTTCAACTTCTCAGTGCTGTAGAATTTAACAGATTCATCCTTTGGACAAATATTTTCTATAATGGTGTAATCAGACATTCTATCTGGATTTGAAAATGGGGAAACAAAGCACGTTTGAATGGCAAAGCCTAAGGATCTGTCAGCTTTAGTCACAGACACCTGCAATAAAAAGAAAGACATAGTAAGATCTCCAAAATGACATTTTTAGTGCACGTTTCATTTGTATTTTTGACATCTGTTTAAAATAGTGATCCAGTTCCACATTCCAGTTGAACTGTTTTGAAAGCTGAATGTTAAGGGTAGGCTGTCACACACAGAGAGGAAAATCTATGGTTTCAAAACTAGCAGCTGTTTAATAGCATTACCATGCAAAACAACTCCAATTCCTTATCTTAAATAAATAAATAAAATCCAGCCAGATCACAGAATCACAGGGGTTGGAAGGATGAACCCAGATTGACTACAACTGACTACAACTACAACTACAACTGGAGATAATGCTTCTTCCCTCACAGCAAGACAGATCATGAGAACTCTGTGAAAGGCAATTACTAATCCTTTGCCTTTATTGAAAGCTTTACTGACCAATATCAAAATCTGTAAAAAAAAAAAAAAAAAAAAAAAAAAAAAAAAAAAAAAAAAAAAAAAAAAAAAAAAAAAAAAAAAAAAAAAAAAAAAAAAAAAAGAAGGAAAAAGAATGAGAAAGAAAGCCACACAACAGAAAACCCAGCCCCAGCCAAGAGTGGAATGCAGAGGCAGAGTGGAGGTCAAGGTCTGACATGCGGGTGGCATTCCAGGACTGGGGGGTGTGGGCAGTCTACTAAAAAGCCCTAATTTATTGTCAAGTATGAGTCTGAAATTGATATTCTTTAATGAAAAATAATTAAAAGTGCCAACTTGGAGGGCACTGATATGCTTCAGCTGAACTGGATAGAGACAGCAAATGTTACAGAATAATTAGGAAAAAAAATGGAATTTGTAACAAATGAAGCATGCTAGTCTTAACAAATAACAGGACCATTTAACATGATGTGATGAAAACAGTTTCACAAGAAATAATTTTCTTCTCAGAAATAAGAAAATGTGCCTTAAATGTGTACTTAGTTCTTACGTGCTACATGTATATTTAAGAGCCTTCCAAATTTTCCTGTGGTCTATACAGACATTTTTGGATGTTAAGCTGTGCAGTGAAGAACGGCATTTCCCTTTTTTCACCATGTGAGCATTAATCAAAGATGAAAGGATGAGCTGAAGCATCTAACCAGGAGAGATTATTTCATAAAAAGAACAAGAAACAAGAGGGGTGAATGAAATTCAAGGCACTGATAACGAGAGGGAAAGAAGCTGGTGGTGTAAACTAGTTTGAAAAGAGACATGACATGAAGGACAAATACATTACTGTGTTATGAAACAACACTGCGCAAATAGAAAGATGCACAATATCTCGAGGAAACAAAAAGAGCTACAGTAGGAAGGTGAGACCAAAATAAGGTAAGAAAATGAAATCTGGGGAAAAAAAGCCAAAATGTTCAGACGCCAACAAGATTTTTTTGGCAGAGAAAGTTCTTACAGATTAAGGCTTAAGTAATTTACAGATCATAAGCAGTGGGGGATTTGTTTGCTTTTTAAATTATTTCAATTATCTTTTTAATAACAACAACAACGTAAAAATGTCTGTCAGTTAGAAATGAAATCACAGAAGTCCAAAACTGATATACATTTTCCATTGTGCAAGAAGGAGAAACAGAAAAAAAAAGGGGGGGGGGAGGTGCCAGGACAAGTGGTGAAGAAATCAGCACATTTGTCTGAAAAAACAGCTCCAGAACCAGATCAGTTCCAAGAACTAGAAGCCAAGGGGACTCACCCCAGATTGCTGAAGGAAGCAGAAGATTTTATCCAAATGAAAAAAAAAAAAAAAAGTGTCTTTTATGAACATTGGTATGATTATACGAATATTATGATATTATGATGATATGAATATTATGATAAATGAATATTCTTCAATGATGAGGACATACCTTCTTTTTGTTTCAGCTGTCTTAAGAACTTTTCACTATCACATTGTTTAAAGTCTTTTAGGCAGAAAACAACTAAGGATCTTCAGAACAGACAAAAACTACCACCAACTAAAGGTCACAAATATAGTTCCCAAGTCTGCTTGCTAAGGATCTCTAATGAGGGTGTTAGAGACTAGTAGATCCCTTTAGAGAAGGCTTCACTGACGGGCACTGAGGATATGGTAAAGCCAAAGCTTCTTATTCTTTTCACTGTTTAGCTGGTATTTTATTCTCAGGCAAAGTATGAGAAAATAGAAAAACAAAAGAAAACAAAAAAAGACCTTCACAGACCATCTGCTATCTAGACGCCCTTAAATGGACAGCAGCTTTAAAGAAAGGAAGCAGAAAACTGCTCTAGTAACTGAAAATACAACAAGCAGGATACTACAAATGAGAGGAAACAGGAATCTGGAGCTCCAATACCACTTTCACATTTCTGTTTCCACCATGCAGTGCTGTATCATACTACAAAGACTCAGAAAGTCATTTAAAATAACTACTTTGGGATGAATCCTTATGACCTTTCTCGAAAGAAGTAGAAACCTCTTCACTGGGTAGAGAATGAGAAAGATTCACAATACACTGAAAAAGTGATGACAACTACTAGTGTTAAATGAGCCACTATGCTTATGGCTGCTGACTTTGTTGGGTTCATTTATTTTATACCCGTAGATGCCGTGCGTTAGCATAAGAAAGTGTTTGAAACACTTTTGTGTTTCAAACAAAGTGTTTGAATGTACTTCAGAGACAGATCAGAACCTGTATTAACTTTGTAACTTGAGAACACCAGTACGTAAAAGACAGACACTTGCAACCATTTTTTTCCATGCCTTCATTATCATCTGAGGTTCAACCACATTACCCAATAAAAATAAGCCCTGAAGTCTTCACCAAAAAATGCCAGGTCAGAGCAAAGACTTAGAGACCACTGTTAGGTTCTGAATAGTAAAGCAGATATGAAAAGAATGACCCTGTACTTAAATTCATGCATTCTGCAAGGATCTTTTGATGTCAACCAAAAGCACTGTCCTGCTTGTAGTCAAAATCAAACCCACAATTTCTGTTCTCTACCACCCCAAAAGCACATACCTATCTACTTAAAGCAGCTGCACAATGAGTTGTACAGCCCTGCAAAATGCTTTTGCTAGTATGAGAGCCTTTTTCAGTTTGTTACCTCTACATATATTGGCCCATTTTCAGCAACAGAGAAGAGTCCTTGGGAGGGAGCAAGGAATAGATCGGTTTTGTAGAGCTCCATGTTGAAGGTCACATTAGTGATGTGTGGCTCAGGAGGCCAGAACATGGCAGGATTAAAAAAGTCTTTCTCTGGCTGGTGCAGCGTGCAATTAAACTGAAATTACAAAAAAGATAAAAGTACAAATGCATCCTGAGTTAGAAGTAGTAGCAAAGAAAGGACAAATCTGAGTATATAGTAATGCCCCTCCCACATTCCTTTTACTTAGTGCAACCCTTCAGCAGGGTCACAAGAAATTGAAGTGGAAGGAAAAGTGGTAAAGACAAGTTAATTGCTATATTATTAATGTAATTTCTGTGAACTGCCAATTACAGGAGGTTTTTCTCAGTTGTCAGGTGCAAAACCAAGAGTAACATACCGCTATTTCAGGCCAGCTTGAGAAAGTAACATCTCCCTCGTCAGCATCCCCTGGAAATCCATTATCACCTGATTCCATGTCATCATCATCAAAGCTGCTGCCTTCTGCTGGTGATGATAGCTGAATGACAATCTGCACATAGCATATTGCAAATTGCATAAAATTAGATGATAATTGAGCACTCTCTCTTTACAGTTATTATTTTCTTCTCTCTTCACAACAATGTGAAAGCCAGAAGAAGTGCACCAGCTAAAAAGATGGTAAAAGAACATCTCTTATGCTTGACACAAAGCTGTTGAAAATACATAGGTTATGTTTAGCGAAAGTCCTTTAGTTTGTTTCCAGAATTCAGAAAGCAAAGACAAAAAATGCTGGTCTGGATGCTGGTATCTAAAACAGTATTTCAGTATTTCCATTCTATTTCTGGCACTTCTATAGCCAACATTAATTAGAAAAGATGGCTTTCTGAAGTGATTTTTCACAGCTTACAGTTTTCCTTGATGAAAAAAATCACTGCAAGTATTAGGGTCATTAAAGGCTTTTCTCTTCTGTCATTTGCATTTTTATTTTTTGAGATGCATATTCAAAGAAATTATGTCTTTTGCTTTGTTTTTCAATTTGAATTTCTACTCAGCTCTTCCACTCCTCCTTAGCACACTTTTCCATTTCCTCACTTGACAATTCCAGTTTTCTTTTAGCAGCCTTCTTCACTCTGTTAGTAACCTATGCCCTGCAACTGCACAGCTCATCCCCATCCTTCAAAGACTTCATATTTGTTTTCCTGGACACAGAGCAACCACTACGAAGTGGCATATCCCTCTTTGGGACTCCACTGATACCATGCACAATTCTGAATTTAAGCAAGTAACCAAGGCTCTTAAGACATGATGGAGAAAGGAGAGAAGCATTAAATATCCATTTTGGTTTGGACCACAACAGAATATAATACAGGAACAAAGACAATACTTAGCTCCACACACATGCTATTCTACAGTCTGGAGATGTTTCTATCTACAGCCTCGGTTTAGGACTTTTTCTAAAGTCAGGCTCTACAGATTTAGTCAGGCAAGGTCAGATCAGACTGCCTTAGCAGTGTTTGGGTTGGACCAGTGGCTTTCCATTATTTGCCAAAGATAAGCACTGGAAAGCTCAGAGAAATGTGTCATTACTTCCTAACCCAGATTAGTCGCAACATTTTTAAGGTCATAAACTGAGCCAGCATGAAAGTGGTAGAACCTAAGTAGGCTCCTCGACATCATCACTCACATAAAAACACTCAGAGCCTCTCCATCACATGCATCAACTGATAGCAAATAAATATGAATCCAAAATACAAGAGAGAAGCGTGCACAATCTATTTTCCTCACTTATGAAAGCCTTTTCACCCACCATTCTAAAAGAAAGAATACATCTTAAGCAATCCAGTATGTGAGTTAAATGGTATTGCTCTCTGCAATCACAGAACTTCATTCTTATCCCTTCTTAGAGCAACATACCTACTTCTTAAGTGTGGGCACATCTAAACTGCACAAGGAAAGTAGATGCAACTTCTCTGAAACTGGTACAGAGGGTTCAGCCATGTAATTTTGTAAAAGCATGCAACTTCAACTCCTCCTTTTTCCTATAGGATACTATCTGACCACAAGGTCAGATGGAATGTATAGCCTTCATATGTTCTTGAATACAGGGACTGTAGCTAGAACTAGGTTTGAGCTCAACAGGAAAAGGTCAGGGTGCCTCCTTCCTGTGAAGGCTAAAGCTAACTACAGTGGCTTCCTTGTATCACTATGCTGTGCAGCAGAGAAGAAGGCTCCACTTTGTAAAATACTCACAGAGTTAAAATAAACAATCTTGTCCAAGATATACGATGTCCGAGTCCCACATTTGTTCGGCAAAGACTCCAGAATGAAATGGGTACCATTCATCCTGGCTTTGCAAGAGTGATCCAGCAATGAGAGTTCAGTTCTTGTGTAGCCGCTTGCCTAAAACAAAGATGCTTTGTAAATGGTTGCAACCTCCACTGAAATTGTGTTAGACCCTTTCTTAAAGTGTAGCTCAGAATACTGTTCATGACAACTGATAAGAGGGAATGAAGTTCATTGTACTGACATCCAGGGAAGGTCAATCTCAAAATGTTGTTATACTTGACAGACAGGGAATAAGTGTAACATGGAACAAAGGAAACAACAGGTTCATTATTAATCCACTGACAGAAACTCTATTTGGTCTTGAATTAAAAATGTTTTAGTCTGTATCAAGCTATTTTCCACAACGCAAATGGGTTCAAGTGACTTGTCAGCTGGTAGATGGTGAAGACAGAATAAAATAGCACATAATGGGTAACAGCAGACTACATAGTTTCACCCTCCAGCTTTCCATTCCCTTAGCTGCCTTTTCATTGAAATATTCAGGCCTTAAGAAGCTACCAAAAGCAGTTTCATCGTACGACAGAAATTAAAAACTGACCAATGGTTGAACACAGTAGTTTTCTACAGAATCAATCCTGCAAAGCTTTAATCAGAAAGCTCTCTACAAATTACTGTATTACTGAGAAGAGGAAACAAGAGTTATGGCAAAGAATAGGTACAGTACAGTTTCCCCATCAAACTCCTGGGGGGGGAGGGAAGCAGGGGAAGGTCAGGAGGGTGAAAATTGCTTTGAATCTTAGACTACTTGTTTTCCATCAAAATACAAATAAAATAATCTGATCAAAAAAGCCTGCCCAAATTTGAGGATAAGAGACCACACTTACCTGCAGAGAATCTTTTTCTACAGCCACTGTCATGACTTTGTCATCACACTTTATTGACAGGGCTACATCAGCACTGCCTTGAACTTCTTCAGGTTCTTTGTGTTTTGAGAGGGAATGCTCAAAGTCATGATTAATTAAAGTATCCACTGAATCCCTGGATGGGAAAATTCCTTCTCCCCCTGTGTCATGTCCTCCTCTATTAATGTGAAAAGGGAAAGTCAGGCCATCACTTAATGCAGGATTCTTTGCACCATGCAGCAATTCTGTAAGCTCTGGAGGAAGAGAATGGTCTTCTTCATCATTCATCTCTTCTAAAGGTAGAAAAAAAGTTTTTTGGCTTATTAGGTATTTTTCCTAAAAGTATTCAGAGCTGAAGAACTTTCATGTAAAAAACCATTATCTTATCCAGAAAGGAATTTCTGAAAGACATCCATAAAGCATCATCTTTGTACTTTATTAGCCACAATTCCTCTATCAACAGTATAGTTGATACTGAGGCACTTAATGTCGGTATGTTTATTTTCTTCTAGAAATATGCTTCACTAATAGTTAAAAACAGACTTTGAATGGGCCTCATTGTATGCAAAAGGCCACCACAAACATAAAGAAAACATCACACCCAAGAAATACACTAGTTTAGTGCTGCTAAAGTATCAGTCAGTCATATGAACCTACAAAATTCTTCTATTACTTGAAAATACAAATTCTACTGTTGAGGAACTACTTATATAACTAGAGTGAAGTTAAATTAGAATTAACTTTAAGATGAGGAAATGAGAACACTATCTCCTGGATTGCAGGCTGTACTGCTCAGGATTGAAGTTTTAGCACCTCACCCAAATAGAAAATTATGTGGAAACCAGAAGAGTGCAAGTGATAAAATTTATGTGAATATAAACTTTATCAAAAAAGAAAATGGTATTTTTTGGGCCTTAAATTCAGAACTATCACCAAAGGAGATGTAACTCTATTAGCTTCTTTGGACTAGGGTATATTTAAGTCAGCAGTGACTTTGACCAATTAATTTTTTTTAAAATGGCTGTATTTATTCCAGTTACTCAGACTTTTCTGGTAACCCAGCTTTTTCACTCAAAAATTTAAATTTTCATTTAATTGTCCAAAGAAACATGTTCATATTTTTGATAAAAACCAAAACTGCATTTATTGACTAACAAAATATGCAGTTGGTGAAGTCTCATTCCAATGAATATTGAGCATGGTCAAGCTTCTGAATTGGACAGAATATAACAATTTAATTCCACTTCAGGATGTAACACAATTTGTCAGGAATTTTCTAACCAAGCAGCCACAGTTTTTGTTTTCTAATTTTAAATGAGCATTTACCCATACAAGCAGCATACTTTACAAGGAGCAGTGAAAATAGCACAATCCCCAACAACAATATTCCAAAATTGAGAAAGGACCTTTAGAAGATCATACTCCTGGGAAGACAGTATTTATTTCTACCATATGATAAAAGTCCATCTTGAAGCTCACCTGTATGTTCAAGTTGCAAATGAAATCTGTTAGCTACGGGGGCTTTTGTATAGGAAGTAACTGGACTATATTTATGCTCATATGCCCACTTGATCAAACTCTCATGTGAGGAAGGAATATCGGGTATTACTGATTTACTCATAGCCATGGATCGTTCTGTTTCCTTTCCAAAACCAATACTATTCGATGTCTGCAAACAAAGAAAAACATGGTTCATTACTTACCATTTAAGGATACTTAACGTGGACTAGGGACAGTGATATTTTGTTGAAAACTTTTACTCTGTTAATAACAGCAAACTGAGATCACCTGGGAAATAAAATAAAATAAACTCTGCCACCTTAAAAACAGAAGTGCTGCACACATGGAGAAAGTTTTCTTGTCCAAATAAGCAAGTCGAAAGGATATATAACAAGCATCCCTAGCTGTCAAAGGGGCAGACAGAAAACATGCATTGATATTACATTTCAACTTTCTTTTAAGTGCTTGGCATCTTATGTTTAAATACGTATTCCCACAAAGCTAAAGATACATGAATTTATTTTTACATTTACAGTTTCACTATTATCACTGTAACAATTCCATTACGAACTACATAACAAGCTGAAAATACACAGCAGGAAAGGGCATGATGACCCACTCAACAATTCCTCCAAAGTGACTGAATTGCTTTTTCTACATGCAGATTACATCTTTCAATTTACAGCACATACTTAATTTCCATGCCTGATTATATTCTCCATCATGGAGGCTGTATATCATTTATCTTCAGCTCCCTCCCTCATTTCTTCCTAATGACCCAATTGTGCATACTTCAAACACTCAGAACTTACAGGGAATTTTAGGTGACAGTGTCTGGTTTGAGGATACTGTTACTAGTTTTCAAAGACCAGTAAATACCACCAAACAGAAGAAACAAAAAGGAAGCCACGAGTATCTTAATTTCAGTGCCTTATTACTGTTTTGGGTCAAATAATATTTTATTTTTCCAATAGATACAAATCTGGATATGATTTATCACACATTTTCATATTACCATACCGCTTCGACCAGCTGGAATTTCTATGCCATCCCAATTTTGCTGGATTTCCCTCTCTACTTTCCCCTTCTTTTTCTTTGTTAAAATGAGACAGCTGAACAAATATTATCCCAGAACTTTTCAGTTCTAGCTGGCTCTTGAACATTTTCAGAGCTTGTTTATACCTCTCCATGCCACAGTGCGCCTGTAAAAGTTCAGTCTTGCATCAACTTAATGAAACAAAACCAATCACAAGGGCTTCCAGGAATAGGCATACCTTCCTTCATATGCCTGCCCTGTCAACACCCTTGCACAGTGCAGGCAATCAACATGGAGCGGCCTAGAAAGCTATTCCAAATAGAGAGATCCTTTCAGAAACTGGCAGGCAGTTTTCCTCATTAAAGAACAACTCCTCCAAGCTTCTGGAATCATCAGAGATTTGTTGTTCTGTGCTTTTTACCTCTTTCACTCTTTACCGCCCTCAATACAGTGGAATTGATCAAATCTTTCTGCAATTTCACTTTTTTTCTCCACTGCACAGTCTGTACACAGCTGTGTAAGAAGACACCTACTCTGAAGGGAGCAACATGAAGTGCAGATAGTCCAACAAGCACAGAAACTCAAGCTGATGTAAGGACACAAGGCTGCAAACAGGATCTGAACACAGCCCATGAAAAATACATTACACATACACTGTGTGCAATTATTTTACCCAAACTGTTTTCTCTTTACTCAATTTTGTGGCCATCAATTTTCAAGGAGCATGGCAAGGTGGGAAATGATAAATGATCATTTATTATCTCTGCACCTGGACCTTCACTCAAGCTTTCCGGGTTGAGGCAGCACAGCATTAACCTTTCACTCTCAGTTTGTCAATCCCCTCAAGACTAAAACTGAGGGCAAGATATCAGGAAAATCGAAGTGCATGGAACCTACTCAACTAATAAAAAAGCACATTGTGAAACATTACCTAATTGTTTAGTAATGTTTCTACGTATTGTCTAAATTTGAGCTTGGAAAGGCCGTTAGCTTAATAGAAATATTAACAGATCCTAAATCCTTGCAGTCCATACTTTTAAATAATAAGTGGTTGTTTAATTCCCTCCCCCATACAAAGTAGAACAAACACACATTTGGAAAATTAGGCATCCATATGAATGAGCCAGTAAACAGTCACGAATCCTAACATAAACATACAGTCTTTAAAACACCAACATTTTCATATACTGCATTACTTTCTCTTTTTGCTGACCTAAATAAAATATTATTTTTTGCCACCCACTAGAGAAAAGTTTCACTTATACTTTTTACTCACACTTTCAATGATTACTAAAGGCGAACTTGAACAAAACATAACAATATTTCTTCTTTGAATAAAATTGCAGCATTTTAAGACATTTTAAAATCTCCTAAAAATGCTCTCTCTGAAAATTCACATCTACAAAGAGGTAGCTTCATGGCTTTGAAACATGTCACTGAAGTGAACTAGTGCACAATTCTCTATCATGTGGAAGAAGAACAGTCTAAATATACAACAGTGAACTTTATTAAATAACCCAAAATGAAAGTTTAAAGTGGGCTGGCAATGTTGTTTTTTGATCTTTTGTTTAAATGTGCTAATCCTGAACAATTGACCTTGATCTCACTCTTTTCGGACCTACTAGATCAGCCCTACCTGTCCATATGATCAAGACGTGCCAAGGATCACAAGAGAATTTCATTATCAACACTAGCAAGTCTTTTCAGACAATTTCCTGAGCAACACCACCATATTTTCCTTAACATTGGTTACTCTTAAAACTCGAGCCAACATTAAGCTCAACTTTAAGCTCAACATTATAATGCACTCAACTCACTACTTAAGAGAGAAATAAGCCTAATCTAATTTTTATTTAGGTTTTCTTTCTCTCCAAAAAAGGAAAGGTTTATTTTCTTAGTAGAAACAATGCTGAGTCACAGAGCCTGTGCCAAAAACCATTCTGAACTGGAGCTTCCAATTATGTTTAAGTATGGTTTCAAATGCTCAGCTTTACAGACCCTGGTTTTAAATTTTATAAAACCTACTATTTGCGGTCTGAGCAGAGGTGAGGTCGATTTGACCAAACACTTGCTGGGGACAGAAATACTGGCAAGGAAGAAGGCTGGAGACCACTAGAATCACAAGTGGAAGGCAAAAAGCAGTTTTCACTTGTAAAACAATGTGGGTGTACGACTTATATCTAGAATTATCTATTCTGATTTCATAGGCATCTTTCCAACTTCTTAGATGAACCTGTAGATTCATTCACCAAATTAACAGCAAGAAAAGAGATAAAGATTCAACTCAACAGTGAGTGTACTTCAACAGAAATCAAGAAAACATAGACTAAATCCTTGCAGTAACTATCTGGCTTTTGGGACACGTTGGTCAGTATGTAAAGGAGAAAAGAAATATGTACAGTTTCTGTACTTACTCCTTGCAGTGTTGGTTTGCATCAGCACCAGCAGTTTAGAATACATTAAAAAATCAATATGGACTAGTAGCATACCACATTCAAATGGATTCCATACTGTTCATACATGGTACCTCTCAAAAAAATCAAAGTGCCATAACTTACAATGACTTCCAGCTTTCCTTGGACATCATGTGACTTGATAACCCAGTTGACCGATTTCTTACACTTGAGGATAAGTACGACATTTCTGTCAAGTTTGGCGCCAGGTTGAGATGGTTTAATGTCAACGATTATATCCACCTGGAAAGCACTGTGTGTGGAAAATAGAGGGAAAGTAAGACCAGAGTGCCAGAAATTTCCAGCTATCAACCTTCTTCCAATCCATCATGTTTCCACTGTCTGGCCAGCTGATTAAAATGCTGGAGGTTATCCCAGACAACACAACATGTGCAAAACAGATTGTTATTCCATTTACTCTTGAATGATTTTACATTGCAACAGATACAAGTATTTTTTAGACAATTTTTTTTTTGTTTGCTTCTTTGTTTACAAGAAGTGTGCTACTCATTTCAGCTATTATTTGGGGCAGGTTAGCTATATGGCAAGCCGTTTGCTTTACACTCTTTGCTTATTTCATTCCAGCTGTGGCTAAATATAGCTGTTTCAGTTTCCTCTGGGTATAACAAAATTAAAGTTCAAAATAGTATTTTAAAAAAGCAAAAAGACAAGCAAGTTAATACCAAAAAACACAAAAATGCTGTATCAGGCAATGTCTCTGTCTATGCAGTTAAACTGTTGAAATTACTTTGCTTAGGATCATGTATGTGTTGAGGAATTAATCTGTCCTATTTAGTTTCCAATACTTCTGGATACATACTTTAAAAAGACAAGAAAACAGACGTACAGCCTACTGATCACTGGAAAATAGACGAACACTATCCAGATTTTCAACACTTCAGTACAGTAAGTAGAGCAATAACATTTCATCATGCAAAATATTAATTCAATATAAAAACCTTTACTTCCAAATCATCTTATGGGAACATACGTCTAAGAATGTGCTCATCTCCAAATATCAAGTTTCAACTAATTTTCTACATTGAGACTTCATATCTTGGCATCTTCTGTTTTATCTCATGTAGCTTTACACATATTCACTTCAGCTTCTGTGCAGATAAAGTTTGTAATGATAGCTGTGGAACTATTTATGAAGCAAGCAGAAATTTAACGTACTCACTGTCTTTCTTAGTATTGTAACACTTAAATATTTTGCAGTGTTATCATCTAAAAAACAAACTCCTACCGTGCACTGTCAGCCAACGCTAAATGCCCAGAGGAATAGAAATAGGGCCTTAATCATCACATAACGCTGTAAGAGACTCATGGTGATGTTGCTACAAACTAATACCATGATTCAAAATGGGCTTACTATCCACTGCCACAGACAGGCAGGACTTAACTACTTGCCTTCCATCACCTCAGCACTTTCTTGCTCTGCCAAGATTGCTAGGAAAGACAGTATTTTCAGACCCTGGATTCAGCATCGTGCAATGAGATAATTAATCTTCCACCTCTGTCTCCCTGTGTGATTTCCTGGCTAGAGATGGGAAATACAATGCATAAGGAGCAGAAGTGGACAATGCTGGAAAGCCAGTCTGCAGAAAACAGACGACATTTTAATTCTACCTCATCTCTGCTGAAATTGTGCTTTTTTTCTTGCAAAAATAAGTTCCATGGCAAATTTTTGTTCTAGCAACATTACTCAGCACTTATGAAGAGCTTTTCCAGGTATGATTATCTGTAGAAAACACAATTCACACATTCCCACTAAGATCCAAGAAAGACAGGCAAAGGATGAATGCTTTAACCATCTTAGCTTCCCAGTTTACAGTACTTTTGACAATTTAGATAATTCTAATAACATGTACAGAGAGCTACCTAATCTTCCTAACAATTATTTATAAACCTTCTAAAAATGAACGGACTGTTGTTAACCCTTTTTCTCATAATTATCAAACTATACCTTATGCTCAACCAGAAACATTACAGAAAATATGGCTATGATTCTGCAGAACTGTGACACTCTTACCATGGATCACAGATCACTCATGACCTCTAGACCCCTGGTTGGGAATCAGTGCCCTTGGGTTACTTATGGTGTAAATCATCAATACCTATGACAGGTCAAAATTACTTTTAATTCCTCTCTCACCTCCCCATTC
The DNA here is from genome assembly GCF_019232065.1 of Centrocercus urophasianus. Classification (NCBI taxonomy): domain Eukaryota; kingdom Metazoa; phylum Chordata; class Aves; order Galliformes; family Phasianidae; genus Centrocercus; species Centrocercus urophasianus. The sequence continues at coordinate 13,887,254 of NW_024884733.1, read as the reverse complement.
AGTGGGCTTATTTTAATCCCTGTCAGATTTTGTCCTTATTCATACCTCCGTATTCATTTCACTAGAAAACATCAATTGATTGAGCAAGACTGCTGTCCTTCTCTAGACAGAAGAGTAAAATCCATAAAAACTGTGCATTATGGTCTTGTCCAGAAAAATCCTGGAATCATGAAGCAGAATCCAGAGTCTTTACATGATGAAGAACTAGTTTCTACTTAAGTTAAAATGTTAAGGTCCAAGCTCTTCCTGTAATGATGAAATGACTAAAAAGGCTATCTTCATTTAAATTCCAATACAGAAGGGAAAGATCTAGCTGTGATTTCAGATTTTATATCTTTCATGATACCTTACCTGTATGGATTGGAATTTGGAGTGATTAGTTCAATTATGTGAACCTCCCTTTCTTGGACCAAGTTAGACATTAGGCACCCCTCTGCTCTTTTTGGTTGCAGGTATCCCGCAAGGTAATTTAAAGACAGAAAATTCTTTTCTATGTTGCATGTGGGAGGAAAAACTTGATCTGAAAAAAGAAAAAAAAAAAAGAAAAAAAGAAAAAAAAAAGAAGAAAAGAAAGCATGAGTAGCTTTATACATAAATATCAACTTACATTCATGTAGGTACAGCATCTACTTTAATGCAGCACTGTATTTTATGATGCAGATCTCAAGCACAAGAGGTTCATCTGTTACCCACCTTAAATACTTAGGAGAAATCACCATAATGTTGAAAAGCAGGTAACTGTTGCAAAAAGCAGCACTCCTCTGCTCAGGGAGATGATTTAGCAGAGGGCTGTTAGAGTTGGGGTAGCATGGTTAGGTTGCGGTTGGACCTGATGATCTTGAAGGTCTTTTCCAACCTGAACAATTTTGTGATTCTAAAATACATACTTTTGAACTACAGATTCAAATATTTAATGAACTCCCTCCCTTCCCCAAAAGAAACCTGAAAAAAATACTGAAGGAAAATACGTGAACGTTTTTCAAAATTAGTAACATATTTAATTTGCTTCTCTCATATTTCTTTTGAAATTAACTCAAAGCTTCTGTGTTAATTCCTCCCTTTAGATTTTTTTTTCTTGTTATTAAAAACTTAATATATTTAAAAGATCACAGAAAATATGTTCCATTTCCATATTCAGTATATTTTCCTATATTTTGTGCAGTCAGAATCAGTTTTGTCTAGAAATATCACAGTTCTTTTATGCATGGAAAATTGAATATAGCAAGAAAAGGATGAAATAAATGGTTGATATAATACTCATCGCCGAAGTGAAGAAATCCTAGAGTAGATAATCTTTTTTTTGGTTTCAACTGTCTAGCTGATCACGCACATTAATTACTATACAAAATTAAACTAAAAAATAGTCTTGGTATGAAGTTCTCATGCACAGCCTAGATTGCTGCACTTCAAGCAGCAGCATACATAAATACTTCATTTCTGAGAGAGCTTTACGTACGAACTGCCATAATACACAGAAGGACTAAGTGTAATGCTCAAGACAAAGTCTTACAAGAACAGAATTCCAAACCATTGCCACATTGACCTTTGCATTACAAAGAAGGCTTTCCTTTTAAGATCAGTAGCACAACAGAAAAATATCTGAAAGAATATAATGCATTATGCATGTAAAGCTGCGGACAAATTCCTAGAAACTGAGTGGAGATCACTGTTTGCATTTGCTTCGTAAATCAGAGCTGACGTATCATCCCTGAAGGGTATTTGCATGTGGTACACAATTTCTCAGAAAGCTCAGAGACTCCTGTGACCCAAGCTACAGTGGAAACAATTAGGAGAATTTCTTCTCCTGATCTTACACAAAGCAGTCTTTGAATTTTAACCTTATTGCCTTTTGTACAGAACCTGTCAAAGCTGCATGAGGCAGTAACTCTTCATACTGTGCAAGCAAAGCACTCCTCCAACATCTGGTGCGTGCCCTGCCAGATTAGCCTTGAATGCAGCTGCACTCCTGCCAACTCCTCCCACTACAGCACAGAATGGAAAGTGATCCCAAATGATCTATACTGAGCCTGAAGTTATATATATATGCTTACACACAGATATTATGTATTTGCTTCTCAGTTGCTGTGCTACAACACAGTTAAACCCATAAAACACCAGCCTCTAAGCAGTGTGTGGGTAATCACCACACGTGCTATCACAGGCCATGGCAAAGCACTCGCCTCCTGCTCCTGGCCCTTCCCTGCCGCGTCAGCACAGCTCAGGGAACCGCTGCTCGCTGCCACCAGCGCTGATGCTCCCCAGCCCGGGCCCCTGCTCCTCACAGGCCTTTCTTCTGCACTCATTTTAACTCTGTCAGTAGATGCTTGATATACACATTTACTTCCCCCGTCTTAACCAAAATGCATTTACTCTTGTCAGTCAGTTACCAAGATTTGGGCTGTAAGAGTAGATTCATTTCTTCTTTCTTTGGTCACCATACTTTTTTTCCTTCTTTTTCTCTCTCTCAGTGCTGTTTAGTTACTTTAGAAGGTTGCTGCGGGTGTCTGCAATTCAACTGATCAAACAGAGCCCACGAGCCCATCTAGAAGCCCCAGGCCTCCCTAATCTCCCCAGGCACCAAGGTGAGGCTCCTCTGCAACAGCACCAGGTGAGCTGTAGGCCCACAGCGGGTGAGCCCTGCTTGCCACAAGCATGCAGCCCTGACTGTTCCCAGCTGCTGGCTGCTCCCAGGAGTTCCTGTGGGCAACACCTCCATTTTAAAGAGGACAGACAACAGCTGCTCTCTTCTATACACATTAGGTATCACCCACAGGTTCTTGGCTAAACTGGATAAAACTTAAACACCCAGCTTTAACTCATGCAATTTTTGTGCAAATGAGAGCTGTTAATCAGGCATCACTCTCCAAGACATGCAGTCTTAGCAGCAGCAGCTTAATTCAGCAATAAAAATCCCATCCAAGCAGAGCTCACCTTCCAAAACTCTAAGCTGAGGATGAGCAAGGTATCTGGGATTTTCCTCTCCCACTCCTCTACATGCAAAAAAAATGCAGGAAGCACTTTACAGTTCACTAGCCCTTAACACTACAGAGATCAGAACATCAACTTTAAAGTGGCACCACGTTAAAAAATAGAAAGCAGCTGCAGTCTTTGCAGGGAGGGAGGAAGCTCTTAGCAGCACTCACTGTGAAGCAGTGAGCTGAAGCAATGGCAAGACAAACCATAGCACAGAGCACAAACCTACAGTATTAAAGCCACCAAGTCTGCAAGTGTGGGTAAGTACAGGGCACCAACCCAGCAACAGGACTGAAGCTCCAGCTTCTGCCAGGACAGGAGCACAGTGTTAGTTTGTAAACAGATGGTACACGGAGTCTTTTTCAAACCTGTTATTGTTATGGTTGACTCCTTCCCTGCTTTAAATGTGTTGAAAATAGGCTGCCCTCCAGGCTAGCGCACCTGTGCTGGATTTAGATTGGTGGTACCGGCTGCATGAGGTAACATTTAGCTAACTCATAAGTCTCTCTGACCCGTATGTCATATCTTACTAAGCCACAAGGAACTAAATCAGCTTCTTTTCTATAGAAAAATATGCTCTAACATCACTTTTTCTGTGAGCAGTCCAGCCTTGTAGGATCTGATAGCAATCATCATGGCCACCACTTTGTCACCTCTTTTATCACAAAAGTCCAGCTGACCACAACATCCCTACTCTGTGAGCCTCCTAGCTCAAAATTCTCACTCTAGCCTGGTTAAGTTTCCACTGTGCTCACCACCCCTGCAGAGCTGGATCAGCCACACTCAGGCTCTTGATGGATGGAATCAATAAGATTCAGGTGTGCCTGGCCCCGACCCAGTTTTGGCAGGCTTCCATACTCAGCTGCCTTTCACTCACAGCCTCAAAACTGATTTCAGAGACTCATGGCATCAGAAGCAGTTTTATTCCATGACAGATCATCCTTTTTCAGATTTTTTTTTTTCCTCTGGCTTGAATTCTCTTTTCCTTGCATTCAGCTAGAGCACCAACTTCTAAAATGTTATGTCTTCCAATTTCAGATATTTTTAACTTGAATAAAGATAAAATGGCATTATTCATTTAACCACCCACATTAAATTCCGTATCAGCTGTGTAGAATGAATGACTTCATGCAGCCTCTTCTTTTATGAGTAACTCTAGCCATGAATTCAGAGACTGGCAATTGAGGGTACCTGACTGTGTAGTGTGATTTTTGTAGGAAAAGCCTGAGCTGCCTATCAGCATACACTGTGATTTGTGGAACTCACTGATTCTATTGTTCACTCTGCAGAGAAGCAGCTCAGGTCCATGTCCCACGTGTTTTTCATAGAACTTCTTGCATGACTGCTACAGTTCAAGAACTGACCCTCTCCTATGCAGGAATACATGTGCATGATCTCTCCACTTCCCCCCGCCCCTTTATTTCTTCTGCCAAAAATTCAAGTCTAAATCAAATATGGTTACAGTTGAGCTAGTTTGTAGGAGCCTTCTCAGAAACAGATGTTGGTTGCTTGCCAAGTTCCATTTTGTATACTTAACTCCTAATTAAATTGTGTTTAAATATACTCTAAACACGATGCAAAGCTCTCATATTTAGCTGTTTTGTTTAACTGGAGATAAGCAAATCAACAAACAATTTTATATGTTTTTTGACATATCTAATTGAATGCTTATCTCTGTAACATAGAGACCATACTCCCATACATATGTTCCAAGAGCATTTTAATAACCTAATAAATGTATTTCTGAATGATCTTCTGGCATTAAAATACAAGACTGGTGCCAAGCAGAACAAAAATCATGCAGGGGAATCCTGTACAAATTTGGCATGTTTTGGATAAAACCAACACAGCCATGCTCTGATTTGGGGGGACAAGCCTTATGCTTCAGGAAATCTAATGATGGTATACAGGTGGTGAGGATTAGGTGTTTTTGCCACAGAAGACTTTGGGTTTGGTTTTGGTTTTCTTTTTTTTTTTTTTTTTTTTGGTAGCCAACTAGTTCCACTCTGCAGCAGTTTCTCTAGAAATACTGCTGAAGTGATACTAAGTCACACAGTCTGCTGGTGCTAGTCAATGCTCAGTCCCCCAGTACTTTTGTTAAAAGTGTTCTTCTACGGATTTCTAATATTTCAAAACAGCTGGATCTCTAGCTGCAATGCAAAGAACAGCTCCAATTCACTTTTACCAGCCTTTATTCTCATCGCATTTGGTTTTGCCTAGACTTGAATGGCATCTTCAAAGAACTAAAGGAACACTGAAATCTTATGACATCCCACGCCTGCAAATAAAGCAAATTTCACCCCCCATCATCTCGTACTATAACGGAAAGCTGCTTTTGCTGATAAATTTCTTCTGCTCTCTATATGTGTTCCAGAAAATAAATTTGAATAAAGATAAGTAGTTTATAAAACTCTCCTGAACCAACAGCCTTATTCCAAGATCATAGTGAAAAGCTGTGCCTGTTGTATCACTAGGACTTGAGAACAGCTCAGATGCAAGTCTCTTGCAGAAGATATCTGTAGCATGATAATATAAGCATGATCCAGAAGCTACTGCACAGATTCATATTTTTATATTTTTCTGATATTGTTCAGCTGCACAGACACAGCCAAAGCCCCACCCTAACATGGGCCATGAAATCCTTCAGGCACTGCAGTACTTTCCCAGCTCCCTTTAGCCCAGCTCAAAAGGATAGGAAACCTTAATCCTCAGGGTAAAAATACACAAAGACATCAGATCAGCCTGAGATGACCTATCTTCATGAGAAAGACAATAATTCTTTGCTCAGAGTAGTCTGTATCCTTATGCAAGGGAATAAGAAAAACAAAAGACAACTCATGTATTTCTAGAAATAGCCCTCAGAAAGTTTATAGAAACTTTCCTCAGGTTCTACACTCTAATCTTGAAGGCACCTAAACAATCACCATGAGTAGTATATTTCTTTAAAAAGGCAATTTTTTTTTTTCTTGTAATATTATAGACAGTGATCCTGTACCTGAATTTATAAGCATAAAATTATGGCACTAAAATTCATTAAAAAACTGACTAAACCTAACGTCTGGTCTTTACACCTGATTTTCTCTGCCTCATCCTCTTCATAACACATCTCTTTGGAAAATGAGAGGGTTGTTTCACAATCAAAATCAAAAAACAATGAAATACTATATACTAAAAACAATGAAATACTATATACTAAAACAATGAAATTTATTCTCAAGATTGAGAAGTTCCAACATTTCTGTTGAGTTTTGTTTGCCTGTTTGCGTTTGATTTACCTTCTCCTACTTTAATATAGATGTTTCTTGATACTTTGAGTTCGGTGAAAGATGTCACTGCTCCATATTCCTTCTGGGCCCACTGTAACAGATGTTCGTTTCTCTCAGGAAAATTCTTTTCTTCCATTTCGGCTGACAAAGAGAAATTTCCCTTCTCGAACCAAACAATGGAACCTGAAGACACCTGATGAAAATAAAAACGCAATTTTAATGCAGTACATTTATCCACACAGACATGCAGCCTGTTTAAGCAACATCATCTGGCACACCCAAATCAGCTGCACGTTTACAGCTTACTTCCAACTTCATGCCTAAATTTCATGCATTTTAACATCTGCATAATGATTCATTCACAGAGATTATTTACTTCAATGTAGTTATTTTAAACAGCACAGTGTTCCCAACCTATCGGTTCGGCTGGAGTGCATACGGCAGCTGAATCAAAGGGTCTCTAAACCAGTCTCAGATGTCGGCTGCTGACAACAGTATAATAATGCTGCACGTGGGCTGAAGAGGAGAAGAAGGGGAGAACAGGAAGACAGCAGGGAAACGGGAGGGGGTTAAAACAATAGAGTCCAGGTAAGTGAAGGGAGAGAAGTATGTGAAGCTCAATAAACCTGGGAACTACTGAGGTAATCTGAATCCGAAAGGTCTTCCAAATCCAGAAGAACATGAGTTCAGGCACAGTGAAAAGACCAATGGAGAGACAGGGTTAGAAATGAAACAGGCTATACACACTACTGCTTTACTTAGAGTAAGAAAAGAAATGCTTTGATCTAGCACATAAAGCAGATGACTTGCATCTTTAGAAAAATCATTATAAATAGGTTGTATTAACTTACGTCTTGACCAGAAAAACTAAAACAGTGCTTAAAATTGTCAAAATATAGAGTGTATCAGTTCTTGCACCTGAGCACAAATCAGACAGAAGCCTGGAGGCAGAAAGTATCCCAATATTAATATATACTGCTGCAACATCAAGGCTTTCTAGTAAACTTGATTTCTTTGTTAAAAAAAAAAAATAAATAAATGTATTACTTCCTTACTTCCTTGAATTCAAAACTAACAGCGTTGATCAAAAGAGTAAATAGCACAGTGCAACAATTTCCAACCCCTTCTGAGTATTAGTTACACGCTATCACAGGATAATGGTGATAAGTACCCCTCCAGTCTTTTAAACAATCAACAGCAATTATTTAAGCAAATTATATGAAGTCAGGCTCCAATTAGATAAAATTAACTAATAACAACCAGCCATTATCTTCCCTGTATCTACAGTTCACTTCACAGCATTATTTTGTGATGTTCTATATCAGCTTGTTGAGCAGTTTAGCACATACAAGTATTTGTCTAAGTAAACACATAAATTATGTCCTTTGGCACATGGAAGGAATTTCAAAAGTTCTTCTCCATGCTTCCAGCTATTATGTTGGCATTTATTATCTATATATCATACTCTGCTCAAGAGAAGACTTTTTTCCCCCCACCAGAATAGCATTCAAAGTTTAAACTAACATTTGTTTCAATTCCAAATGATCTTCCTTAATTGTTTTTCATATGACCATCAGAACACATTTCCTTTAAATCAATCCTTATCTTCTGTAACGCAGAAAATACCATCCTTACCAAATAAGAAAGTAGACTCTAACGTAAGAAAATCTAGGATTCTCCTACAATACTAGGAACAGATGGCAACGTATGACGGCACTTAGCAAATAGTATTCACTTTGTAATTCCACTACTTAGAAGCAGTTACACCATGAATGGGTTTTCATGGAGCATCTCCATAATAACATTGGATCACAGTGCCCAGTCTTACAGGACAAAGACCACACTGTCAGTACAAGACAGGTCATGTGGAGACAGCCTATGCAGCACCTCTTAACTACGCTGTCTTTTCTATCCAAACACATGGGACATCTTTGTAGAGCCCTGGCCTAAAAAAGAAAATTCTCCTGTGAGTAAAAATTGCTGGATTTAAGGATTTAATCAGTTACTATTTTACAGGTACATTGGATAGATACTGGCATTCCACTGCCAGGAACCAAGATTCCATAACTGCCTCAAAAAATTCCTACAGTGCATCTAAGAGTGACAGCAATTGATGTTCATTTACACAATTTATAATAGGCCTGGTATTTTCCATGGTCAGTGTCAGAGAAAAGAATTCAGTGTAACCATTTAAGACATTTAAGGAAAATTGGAGAGGAAAATATTAACACTTCTAAAATATTGTCTAAAGAAATGCATTTGCTTGCAATAATGCATTTTCACTGTATTTTCTATTTAGGATTTGAAATATTCAAGTGTCTGTTAACAATAGGTTTCTTCCTCAAAGGTCTTGGCTTTCCATTTATTACTAATTAAAACTTGCAAATATTCAGCATAATTCTGGGGCAAGACAAATGTTTCCCTGCAGGACAGATCCTATCAATGAACACCACACTCAAATTTCTGAGTCTTACTAGAGAGAAAAAGGGAGACAAAAAGCAGAATCACCAAGTCTCTCACTAACATCCTCAACTAACGATTGTATAGTAAACATCTTTATATAGACATGAAGCTTATCATCATTCATTTTTTAATCACAGACCGAAGACAATTAGAAATTAATGGTTTCACTATTACATTTTTAAAAGAAGTGCAGAGTTCTGCTGTTCCTGCCAATGTTAGGATTTTTACTACATGGACCTAAGGTAAGGTTAAGTGGGCCAAGCACGTTATTTTTTCTGGAAAGAATTCAACAAACTCTTCCAAAAAAGGCAACCATCACTGTTTCAACACCTGCTTCAAACATTAACTGCTTACTCTTCAGAAAAAAACAAAAGCAGCCCTCTTGGAAGTACTTCAGGCATGGCAGCCAGAGCTTTCAAACAAAAGAATGCTTTACACGCTTAGAAATATGTCAACAATTTTAACGTGAGCACACATTACCCAGCCCAATGGTTGATTAAGAAACTGCCACCACGTTCACTCTCATCTCCCAACTTCATCTCCTGCAGTGGTTACTTCTAGAGGTTGCAGAGTGGAAAAAGCGCTCCAGCTCTATTTCTTCCTGTTGTTGTGCGGGCATTAAAGATGACTGCACCAGAAACATCCCCTGCTGCTGAGGTCATCTACATGCTTTGCCACATTTCTGAGGCTAAATGAAGAACTTCCAAGTCTGATGTGGAAAATCAGTTTGCAGGCCCAAAATACACCGTCCACATACAGCAGTATTCCACAGCAAGGAATGCAGTTCAAAAGGCTCTGCTGTCAGGGGGAATGAGGATCTTGTGCAGCATCTTGCATTTGCTACAAAACTTTGAGCTTTCTATCAAGTAGTAAAACATATTTAGGAACCTACTTTAATTACACATACTACTACTTAGATGTAACTTAGCGGTCCTTGGGAGAAACAGAAATTTTCTTTGCACTGTACAGAGGCAAGGAAACTTCAAGGATCTCTCATCCTGAAAAAAAAAAAAAAACAAACAAACAACCAAACCTTTATGTGTCTCTAAAAAAAACTTTCCAGTCTCACAAAAATTGTTCTTGCAGTGCTGCCAAGGCACCTTGGGACATCAGCTACCTGGCGTTAAGTGCCAAACTGCGCCAATTACTGCTCACCGGAAGGAACACCTCAGATCCAGCCATAAGTCATCTCACTGGTGAGCACGTCACTGCAGCCACTCAAAACAGCAACTTCTGTTTCTTATTTTACCTATTTCCTTCTCTCTTTAGAGTTCTGTCTTTTTTTTTTTTTCCTTCTTTTCTTTGAACCTGATATATTGGGGATATTATTTTTTGTTTGCCTTATGACATTTTAAGAATTTAATGTAGCTGTAACTCAGAACACCCAAGTAGGAAGCAAGCTCATAATTTAGCCTTGAGAGAGAGTCAGATACCTTTGGACATTGACTCAAAACACAAAGTTAAGTATCCACAGCATGAATCATTCCCTCTCCTCACAGCAACAGCCACTCACCAAGGTCCCTCCAGCACAAGTGACCAACAAAGCCATCCATAACGGAACAAACAAATCAGCAGAAGAAAAGCAGCACCCTTTAATGTTTCTAGATGGTATCAGACCCGTGACAGAACACATCAGGAGTAAATCCACTCAGAGTAGAAGTAAAAATCTTGCACCAACTTTCATAGCAGCCTACACAGAGTCAGGACTCGGTAGCTTTTTTGATAATGTACTTTGACAGACTTCAGACCTCTTACAGAGAAAAAGCGAAGGCACAAACGGAGAAAAATCAAGTACCCTGAAACTCAAAAAATATTTCCTTTATTGCTTAAAAAAAAGCAGCATACAATAATCACAAACAGAGCAATTCTTGGTAAGTGGCTGCTTTTGAAATCAGGTGCAACATAAAACATGCTGCACATTTGTGCAGCATCTATCAGCTTTGCATTACTCCCTACAAACCACAGAGATAAGATGCTTTCAGATAGCAGTATATTTTTTTTCGTTTTCAGTTTGGTGTTCTCAAGACCACTTAAAATCATGACAAACTTCCACTTCCTTTTCTCACTGTTTTTAGAACAAATGTGAAAGAAATAGCATTATCTTATCTGCAGATTTTAATTCTGCTTCTGAAGAGATGTTGAGTTCACCAACTATCAAAGAACCTGATAGGAATTAGAACCCCGAGGGATCACACTTGCGCATTTATATGCATCTGGAAAGAAAATCCAGAAATTTTCCATCTAAGTTGAAACCACATCAAAGCAAGTACAATTTTCAGAACCACCATAGAAAGAATCATGATAAAAAGGAAAAAGAAAAAAAAAAAAATGACATGAAGGATAAATCTGTCCCCAAAGTTCAGGGCTCAGCAGGAGTTTAACATACACAGGCAACTGTTCACTCACCTCACGGTAATCTAATACCATCTTAATAGGTTCAACACATTAAGTTGATCTGAACAAAATAAGATAGCAGATGCTTTTTCAGGGATTTTGTTTCAAGCTAGATTCCACCTAGCTAGAGAAGGAGTGAATTAAAGCATATCTAGGCAAGTGTAGCTATACTTTCCACTGGAATCAGTGACTAAATAACAACCTGTTGTGATTTATTATCTCTGCGTCACTAACACCAGTAGTCTGCCAAAATGTGCTGCTTGCTTCTGTGAACTTCCACTTTCAAAACCCCCATCAACTGAAGCAAGTGAGGACAGGAAGGAGCTATGACAGTATAGAAAAGACAAAAATCAGCACAGGAATCTGTCTCCAAACACTTCAGCCTATTGCAGAATGGGTCCACTCCAATCTCCAAGTGCCAGAATGTTGTTTCTTTCCTTGCTCTTTCAACTCGATTTAACATAAAGCCCAGGATGCAGACAAAGCTTTTGTTGGAGCCATGACCCATGAATACAGCCCACCCTCGAAGCTCAATGAAACACCAAGCATTAAGCGTGAGTTTTGAAAAATGGCTTAAATCACTTAGGACATGAGAGCATCTAATATGAACTGTGATAGCATTAGCAAACCATGCTCCAAAAAAGAAGAGGGCCTGACCATGAAAGGAGAAACTAAGGCACACAGACTTGCATAGATTCCTCTGGTATTTACCAGCAACTTGGGAATTTTGAAATATTTCTTTCCAGATTAAAGTGCTTTACACTGAAAGCAAAAGATACTTCTGTGCCGTAAAAAAAGTCCCCTGTTTTGGGACATCATGCTACCACAAACAGAATTCTTTGCTATGAACATAGCTTCATAAGTCAAAAATATAAATTCTCCCCTCTAACATTTCCTGAAGGAACTTTTGAATAAAAATAATCCAAGTATTTAAAGATGCTTTACTAGAACTATTGTGCTCTTTCACATTCCACTTTATTGAATGCAGACAATGCAACACTGTTACACATGTATAAAGCACTCTCATTTTCTACCATCTCTACTTCTGACAAAATCCTTCCAGCTGATTGCCAAGAACAGCTCTCACATATAGTCTCTGAAATTTCTGGGAGGAAAACAGTTCTACAGACTAGAAAAGCATGATTTTGTCAGGAGGTAAATCAGGCTAAATTAGACATTGTCCGAGGAATTTTACAGTTGTGACAAGCATAACAAACATTACTGTTTACTAAACGCTGCTTTTAATTAGACACTTAATGGTATTTTCACATTCCTTCCAAAAAGCACGGAAATGGTATGGGAAGGGGAAGGGGAAACATGAACTCTGCCAAGTGGAAAAGGGCAACCATGGGATTATTTCCTGCTATTAAGAAGAAGAACTATGAAGATTTAAACAAAAAAAAAAACCCAGGATTCTGTGGAAATGCAATCATCCCTTTAAATTCCTCTTCACACTGCTACACAACGCTGAAAATCTACAGCATTTTACTTTGAACAGTGAAAGGTCACTATTTATACTATATTTATCACTAGTCATGCACTTCCTATCCTTTCTCACTCTTCTAGCAGAGTGCCCTGTTCGCATCTGGGTCTGTTTAGCAAGTGATTGGAAACTTAGTCTCCTGATTTCCCGTTAAATTCTAGGCACAGGAAAACAAATAGCACTTGTTTTTCAGTGAGTTTTGTCAGTCATCCAAAACCTAGTGCAAACCATAGAGCAGCTTGTGGTTTGGTGGCAGAGACCCAAAATATGTCAGCCATATGAAGTAAAAGGAATACACTAGCTATTGGCTGAAGAAATAAGACCATCCCTTTTTTTTTCTTAGAAATAAACAGATGACTAATAATTAAACTCAATCACTCTATCACTCATTTTTCCTTACAGCTTTTTCTTTTTTTTTTTCCTCCTCAAATCTCAAAACAACAGCACACGATCTGGTTTTGCATTTATTTTTATTACTATTGCTTCCTCCGTTTTACCAATCTCCTGTCAGGTTATTCACTTCTTAAGTGCTTTCGCATCCATAACTCTTATTCAGCCAATTACCTGAATAACTAACTCAGAGAAAGAGCTGAAGCACCACATCCTTAACCAAATACCACAAGCAGTACTATGAAGTAGAAATTCAGACTTTTGGGGGGGGGAGGAGATGGAGAATCTACTCTAACAGTGATTTCTCTCAGGAAAGCAAAAAGGATTGGGGTCCATTTTTTCATTTAATTCTGATTAGTTTCTCTTGCCCAATAAAGACGTTCCTAGGCTATAAAAGCAATTGAGAAGGCTAACAAATCTGAAGAGAGAAATCACTAGCGAGCAGCATCTGCAAAACCCTCTTTCTGGGCAGCTTCATAAACCTTCTGGTTTTCTGCCAAGACATGTTCTTAATAAACTGCTTTTAGGGAAGGAGTGAAATAATGACTTCGGGGGAAGGGAGGAAATTATTTTGTTATACAGAAATTTAAAAGTGTGGTGGTGGGAAAAGTCTGGTCAGGTTTTTCTGCAAAATTGGCCTGTAAAAGGATCAAAGGTAGAAGTATTTTCTGCAGGTGTTGTGTAGCTTACATAAAATTGAGATCTGTTGTAATCTAACCAGGCTAATCCCCAGTGAAGATGTACTCTCTCTCCCTCTGCCTCCTTCCGGTGCAATTCTGGCCTACAATTTCTTCCTACTGAAGAAAAAGCAGTATTTAGCACAGGTGCTAAATATTCCCCTTGCTGAACTAAGCAGACTTCCCCATCTGCGTGCCGCTCTTCCTACAGGGGGCTGATGGTTCATCCTAGGAACTCTCCAACAGAAAGGGCCCAGTCCCCAAGCTATTGTATTTTTGTAAGAATGTAAGAATATCCAATCAGACTAATATGTCTAGATACATCAGTAGTCAAAGTGGTGATTTTCAGCGACTTAGGTCAGGCAGACTTCATGCACTCTCATATTTCGGGTGTTTTCAAATTAAAATAGTACGATAATTAGGTCTGTTGATTTTCAGCATCATGAGAACAAACTCAGGACTTGCTGGCACCACCAACTTAACCCATCAAGATATACATAACTGACATAGGCTCTTTGAAAATAATCTTATCTAAGCCAGATACAACATTAACACGTACCAGACAGTCACCATGTACTTACTTTCTGTAACTCTCGTGCAGAAATTTGCCTTTTTTGGCACTTCCACAGCTTCAGTAATCACTCTCCACCCTTCTGCCTTCTCCCAGGTAACCTGAGAGAACTCAGCTACAACAGGAGTCAAAGCTCAGGAAAAGCATCTGTTTTCTAATTTATTTTCTATGTGAGTACTTTTACATTTAAAAAAAAAAAAAAAAAAAAAAAAAAAGAGTACACCAAAGCACAAGAGTATCTGTAGTTTCCAAGAACACCTGTGCACTAAAATATGGCTATTGAAACACACCTGACCTCCTTGTCTCGCACAGCACTGGAATATTATGTATACCAAACAAAGCATTACAATTCTATAATCATTATTGCATCACTTTTGACTTGAGAATACAGAACGTGTCTGTTTTACTTCTATTTACTGGCTTTTCCTTCTCCATATTATGTAGTTCCTTTTGACTCTCCATCTAGATAATTACTATGTGAGTAACTCAGCTGAATGCAATTCAGGCAGTTCAGAGTGAATTCATGAATTGCATTTATATAATTAACAAATGAACCTACCAGGAAAATCATTATTATTTAGATATCTTAAGTTAGTTTTGATCGAAATACCAACATTTTTTCTTAGGACTATTCACTAATGTTTTGTCTGATTTACAGATGCAGAAATCAGTGCAATAACAGCAAAAAGGCAATGAACAAGTAAAGAAATCCCTTAAGAACCATCCCAGATGCCTTCCTCCAAGGTATTGTAAGCGTCACTGTGCTTCCATGCATTGCACTGTTTGGGGAAGAAAATAATAATTTACAAAGTACTTTGTACTTTCTTCTACAGTTTAACCATGCGCCTGGAGGACAGATTTTCTCCACCATTCATTTTAAACTTCTGTATAATGCAGGACCTGACCCAAGTCAACAATGCAAGCTTTTAGCTATATGGAAAGAAGGTGAACTCCAGACTGACTCAGAACTACTACTGTATGCTTTCCTGGTCTTCTGAGTATATGCTGACACAAGCTTTAAATCTTTTCATTCTTTTCCATATGTACAGATTGAAAGATAAAGTAAATTTAAAAAAAAAATAAATCAGCAAGCAATCTGAGACCCCTTATATTTGTTCTCTTCAACCAACCTTTGCAGTGAAAACTCAAACAATGAATTCAGACTGAGGGGAGCAAAGTATCTTTCTAACAAGGATACCAAGAATACACAGCCATAGTTCTACTGTCTGCTGCAACAGAAATATTGTTTAACCTCAGCAAACATTTTCTCCACCTGTACAAGGGTACTAACAGCATCTCACAGATTGTTTTATTATCTGCTCATATCCTAGAGTTACCTCCCTTTTTAGAAATAGCTTTTGATCTTTTAATATAATTTGTATATTTATTTATTCAAATAACTTCGCTGTAATGACTTAAATATTATGGTGCTATGCAGGGGCAAATTTAACAGTTAGTAATTGTAAGAAATAAACAGTCAGGACTTGGCTCCAGGAGTGTTTTCTTTACCACTAACAAGTCCCAGAAGTTGCCAGTTAAACATTTTTACTTACTAACTAGGCTCAATCAATAAAACACTGCAATTCACAATTTACATACAGCATATTAATAAAATTGTGAATGAACATATTGTATGAAATGTCAGAAAGAGAGGCTGGAAAGACAATGATTATCATGCCTCAGGCTTCCATAGAGACAGACACAATAGTTATGACACTCCTATGGTATGCATGACACACATTCCTGTTTTGAGCATAGAATTCACAGACATCAAAACATATTTTTATATTTGAAATCCTTTATGATTCAAAATACCCTGTTTCTGGCTTGTAAACGTAAGGAGAATGAACAAGATGTAACTGCAGAAGTACATGCATAAGCCAAGTATTTTCAAACAAGATGAGCCAATGAAGCCAATTTTGCATCCCATGCTTCTTAAGGTTGTGATTTACACACTGAAGCTTAATTCTCTGGAACTTATTGAGGGCTTTGGTAAGGAAGAAGGGAGAGTAGAAGAAGTATGTCTGTCTGCTCCATGACTCACCTGAAAGTACCTGGAAGTAAAACCCCTGATTCTGCAAAGAGGCAGATTGCTTCTTCAGGTCGGAGGCTGCACTAGTGACTGCAGTGTGGCATGGCCTAACACAGACAAGCAGCTCTGCTGCCAAACTAGACCTGATCTATTTCTTTGAGGGGTGGTATACCTGTGCACAAGTCAAGATTTTTTCTCCATTTCGAATAATTTTCTGTGCCACATGATTCTGTGCTGTTTTATTTTTTGAAAGAAACATATAGACAAAACAACATATGTATCTTTTTGAGCAGAGTGGAACTGTGGAAGGGCAATCATCTATTACCACAGCTTAAGTTATTCAGCCAACTAACACAAGTCATAACTACTGAGAAACCGGTATATGAAGAATAGGAAGGTTGATGAGTCCCTGATAAGAGATTGAAATAAACTTACAATGCCTTTTTTGGCACAAATCATGACTGCTGCTGCTCAAGTTTTCAAGACTGTTTTTGCTTTCAAGTCTGTTTTAAGTCAGAAGAGATTGAAGCACTTTTCTGAAGCAAACACTTGGCTAATCGTACAGTTTTGGCAGCTAAGGCCTTAGACACATTCCTATTGTTTCCGTGCCTTACTGCAGGCCACTGAGCCAAGCTAAGCAAGTCCAGCACAGCCACAGTCTGAACACTAGCATGGTCTGCTAAGCAGAAATTGATAGCTCTCAGCAGAGTCTCTTCAATTCCAAAGTCAAGGCAAAAGAAGAAGGAAAATGCTGAAGAGAGGAGAAGAGAGGGCTGAAAACAAATTAGCTGAATTGAAATGGGAGCGATGGTATAGCAACTGCAAGAGGAGATCAAAACTGAACTGACAATATGACTAAATCTTAATTAACTGGTGAAAGGTGCTGTTTCTTTTGGCCACAAGAAGATCGAGGACTCTCATCATACTGCTGTTCATCATCATCTTCAGTCAATTTCTGAGCACATCTGAACTGTGCTGGCTATGTTAAGGGCACATACCATGAATGGTCAACAAGAAGGTAACAGTTAAGAGTCTGTAAAATTTAGTGAGAAAAATTGAGATTTTACCTTTAAAACACCTTTAAAATACAATATCATTTTTTAATTTAAAACAAATTGCACTGGGAACAGGACAGAGTCCTTCACAAGTCAAAATACTAAAGGTCTTTCTACTCTTGTACCTTGATGGAAGGAAAGCTGGTGACCAAGTGGTGTCCCCCAGGGGTCAGTACTGGGGCTCATCTTGTTTAATATCTTTATTGATGACCTAGATGAGGGGATTGAGTGCACCCTCAGTAAGTTTGTAAGTAGTAAGTTTGCAGATGACACCAAGATGGGAGGTGGTGTTGATCTGCCTGAGGGTAGGGCGGCCCTTCAGAGGGATTTAGACAGGTTGAACCGCTGGGCTGAGATGAATGGGATGAGGTTCAACAAGGCCAAGTGTCGGGTCCTGCACTTTGGGCACAACAACCCCATGCAGTGTTACAGGCTTGGGGATGAGTGGCTGGATGACTGTGAAGAAGAGAGGGACCTGGGGGTGTTGGTTGATACTCAGCTGCACATGAGCCGACAGTGTGCCCAGGTGGCCAAGAGGGCCGACGGCATCCTGGCCTGCATTAGAAATAGAGTGGCCAGCAGGAGCAGGGAGGTGATCATCCCCCTCTACTCAGCACTGGTGAGGCCGCACCTCGAGTATTGTGTTCAGTTTTGGGCTCCTCACTACAGGAAAGACGTTGAGGTCCTGGAGCGTGTCCAGAGAAGGGCAACGAAACTGGTGAGGGGTCTGGAGCACAAGTCTTATGAGGAGCGGCTGAGGGAGCTGGGATTGTTCAGTCTGGAGAAGAGGAGGCTCAGGGGAGACCTCATTGCACTGTACAGCTTCCTGAAGGGAGGTTGTGGTGAAGAGCGATTTGGCCTTTTCTCCCAGGCAACGAGCAGGACACGGGGAAATGGCTGCAAGTTGTATCAGAGGAGGTTTAGATTAGACATAAGGAAGAAGTTTTTCTCTCAGAGAGTGGTCAGGCACTGGAATGGCTGTCCAGGGAGGTGGTGGAGTCACCGTCCCTGGCAGTGGACTAGATGATCTTACAGGTTATTTCCAACCTTGTGATTCTATGATTCTATGAAAAAGAAATCCATCCCAGAAAAACTTTCGATATCCTGTGAACAACGGGACTCTTAGAGAACTTTATGGAGTCACCATTACACCAAGTCAACAGAGACAAGTGTCCCTTCCCAGTGTGCTAACTGCTTCCTTCTCCTCCTGCCAGTGCACAGTGACACCGAGTTCCCTCCCATCAGGTAGTGCAGAAGCAGTCAATGCCTACCACAGTCAGCTATGCTGGAAGAGCAAAACTGAACCCTATAAGGACATAGCTAAAAATAATCAAGTTTAGTTCTGCAATTAGAGTTGAACATAGTAAAAGCTGCAACTTTAATAACGACAACTCATGATTAGACATGATGTCACACATTAAAAATTTAATCCAAACAACTTGTCTGTTTCACTACAAATAGCAAACTTGAATGTCCTGGCAAATTGTATGGACATGATTTACAAATACTAGGTAATATTTGGATCATAACATTTTAAGCAGCACTCCAGTCCTTCTGAGAAATAAAAATGACTTCATTCTAGGCTTAGTTTGGTCATTTCAATAGATCAAGCTTCACTAGAAACAAACATATCTTGAACTCAATACATACAAATTTTTGTTTGTTCACAGACTACACAATAGGCATTCACCGTAACATTTCCCCACTGCTTTGAAGGGTTTTTGCATTGTTTATCAAACTTCTAATCAGAATAGGCAATCTGTTATAACCTCACAACTTCTTGAACTGGAATTGCTGCTGCTGTTAATAACTACCCAATATGCAGATTATAAAAAAAAGCAATTTTGGTTCCTTTTACTTGAATTCATATAACAGGTAATTGGGTACTTTTTCCAAACTGCTTTGCCCTACCACCTAACTGCTCCCCAGAGCCTGACACTGAAACTTGACCTCCTGTTAACTTGCTTTCCTTAACATATGTTTAAAAATTTTCCAAATGAATGCCATTAACTTTGTGCTTTGTGTGACAAATAGCTGTGATACAGAGCGGGCCAGAGGACCATGTATACTTACAAAGAAAACTCTGCGGATTCCAGGTGCCAGTCTTTCTGTTTTTAGCTTCCAGACCAGAGGCAAAGGTGAGTTGAGAAGAAACACCAGAGGCTTCTGGTGAATATGCACTGATGAAATTGGAGTCAAGTGTAATGTGACCTACAAAGAAATAAAGAAATGCACAAGTACTGCATTACAAGTTTCAAAACGAAAGGGGAATTTGAAACAATGAATCAGAAGTCACTTCTATATACATTACAGCTCCTAACATTCAGACCTTCTCAGACCAAGATTATGGACTCCTCTACTTCCCAAAAAAAGTCAGTCAACAGAATACAGATAAAATAAAGAATTAAATAGTTAACATTTCTGTTTTATGCTTGCAAAGCACTGCTAAAGTGTTTAAGAAAACCTTGGCAAATGCTGATGAAAAATAGCTTATGCAAAAGGTCAAACCACTAAGCTGAGAGCTGGAGAACAAGGAGATAAAAAGAACAGCAAAGAAAACTCCATTTTCTGATGGTAGCCTACAAAGCTGGCTTAGAGTACAAAACCTCGTCTAATTATGCTAATAGAGCATAATTCTAACGTGCAAAATAAACTAAACAAACACAAAACAGAAGAAAATGCTTATCATCATGGACAAAAAACAACACATGGTGAATGTAAGCCCAGGAAAGCGAGCATCAAAAATGTGAGGGAAGCTAAGAGCTGACTTTTTAAACATTCAGTTTGTTCTTGACTCACTGTCAGTGCTGCTGCCAATGCTGGGCAAAATTCAGTGCATGAAAGAGAACATTCTATCAGTTTTTAGTATATGACAACTCGTAAGTGACATCACAGTATTGTTACAGTCACTAGTAAGTTTACTAAACAGTCAGCATTTGGCATATTTATACATTCTGTTTTATTGAAAAAAAAAAAGCAGTGGGAGACCACATAGCACACACACCAAGAAGGCAAGGTTACATCTCAGCTGTGGATTGAAGGAGCAGGACTCCCTGACAAAGAACCACAGCTCCTTGAACATGCACACAACCACAAAACTCTGAGTGGCTCAGAATACAGAGCATACAGGTAATTCAGAATGAGTTTTGTTTCCTGCTAGAGAAACTAAATGCATTGTTTATTGCATTACTCTTACACAGTGGTAAATACCGGTTTATTATTAAAATAAATGCAGATTCATGCAACTAGACAGAAGCTGGGAACCAAACTGAGTACAGATGTCCATCATTGCTTAAAACGTTTTCAAAAAAGGAAAAAAGAACTGAGATTTTACAATCAAATGGTTGAATCTACACATTTGTTCTGAAAAAATAATTTGTTCTTTCCAGGACCAACGTTGGGCAATGCCAACTGACTGCAGAAAGGCTAAGCAACCCCGTCCCCCAAGTAAATGCAGCCACATCTCTAAGCAATTGATTTCTCTCTACAGGTGGCCTATTTGTATCTTTGCATTTCCAGAAGAAAGCATGAAGTACCACAGTTTACTTTTGTGTTCCAAGGACAGCATTTCTTTCCGTTTTCAGCTTCAAAAGAATAAAATAGCTCCTTTTAGGAAACTGAAGGACATTAGCACTCTGAATGTTAACAGAGGATGACACAGACTTCAGATATCAAGCAGTCATGATCTTAGATATGAAAACTGCTCAGGCTACAAAGTGAAAATAATTGTTAGCTGAAAAAAATTAGACAAAACTCCTTGCTCCCATTTGGTTGCTCCATCTAGAAATGGAAAGAGCTGAAAGTGGAAAAAGTTTAGAACTGCTATTAAATTCACTACTAGTAAAAAGCTTTCGTTAATTCCATTGTTTCTTCAGCTGTAATCATGACTAATTAGCAATAAGCCATTTAAACAATTAAACATAATTGCCTTCTTCTGGGCTTATGTAATACAGTTTTCTTACACAGCAATACAAATATTGTAATCTAAATTTACCAAAGCAGCCAAGTGTTATCTTTCGCAGTCCTTATCTGGCAAACAAGTTCAAATTTTAGTCTGATATTTTTTTTCAGTTCCAAACGGCACAAAGGACATCTGACTGCAAAGTCTACAAACTCCAACCTGCCAACAAAAAAGTCTCCTACACTCAATGTGGTGAACATTGCCTTTCTCCAATCTTACGGCATGCATCCATAGCCACGTTTTCACAGTCAAATGATAACTGGTTTCCTCTGATCCCAAATTTAGCTCAGGCTAATGTAAATATTAATGAAATGAGCTATAATCTAGGTTTCTGTACTTAAATAACCAAGAATAGAAAACTATTAACAATCTCCTGACATGGGCTAGTTGGGACACACAGTTTAGGTTTGCATAGTGCTTGTGTTTTTATTAGAATGCTGATTTAATTAAAAGAAGATGTTCCTATAGACATTTCCAAAATTCTTGCAATTTAAAATCTCTTTATTAAAAACAAACTATTACAAAAAATATAACACACTGAACACTTCATCTCAGAGATAGTTAGGCCAAATCCTTTGGGTAATTAGAAAATGGAGAAGTATCTCTGTTTCAACTGATGTCAGACAGGTTTATCCGAAGCCAACATCTACCAGACAAGACAGATGTTTTAAACTTCATGAAGATTTCTGCCTGTAGTTTGGTCACGTGAGGGAGCATAAAGAGAAAACATTCCACTTTAGAAAGAAAATCAGACTCTTTGCAACTGGATCTGCTATTTGATTTCCCAGTTGTTATTACAAGTATGTATATAACACATACATATATGATTATGTCCACCTATGAAAATACAGTATCTATGAAAATAAAGTTGTTCAGAACTGGTGGTGTATCTATGAATGCCTTTGGCTGGAATTGTTGCATAACTTGTGTCCCACAATGAATTTTTCCTACATTTCTGCATGAAAAGTACAGGCTGATCCACAAGAAAAGCTACAAGATGTTAATCCAAAATTTAATTTTTTATAAGCAAATCAAGTGCTCTTGTGAAAAAAAAAAAACCAAGTCATTTCTGCTAGAGTGCCTCCACTGTCCACCTAGGAACCCGTATATCAGCTGTGTTAGACATGATGCTCCCCTTCTTCCAGTCACATTTTCCTCCTTTCTCATCTTAGTTTGTGAGCTCTTCAGGGCACATTCTTTTTCAAATGTCTAGACAGTTCATAGCACCTTCTAAACACTGCATACATTAACAGAAAGGTACTGGATATTTCCAAACCACCAACAAAATGTTTCTAATTAATAGCAGAAGAGCTAACTAGAAGTTTTCCCTTCCTTTTTATCATTTTCTCTGGCAGAACTCGTACTGTTAAATATTTATGTGAGGCACTGCCCAGAAACCCCATTGGAAATTAGTGTGTTCAGCTCCATACAGCTACATATGAAGACATGCAAAATGCTGAACCCATTAATAAGCACAATGGTAAAATCCATTACTTTTCTGAACCTCCTACAGAGGCATATTATTATTCAAAATGATGGATGTATAGAGATAGTCTCCATGCACTCTTGTAAGCTGACACAAACTTACAAAATACACACATTTTGGGCTTCTCAGCAACATACTACCTCAGCGTGTCAGACAGCTCTACAAGAGCACTTTGGTCAAAAAACACCGAGAGAAAACTAAACCAGCACCATTAAGTATACTAAAACACCCAGTCCATTTAACAATCAGCTGACTGCTCTGTCCATATCGTTTTTAAAACATGTGAAGGAACAGCACATTAACCAAGCAGACAGCAGCATAATATCAGTACAGGGAAATAAGCCACTGTGGTCCAACACAATCCTTTGCTGCTTGGAAAGGGCTCATTTAAGTACTGAGCTGGTGTGTAGCAGCATGGTCCCCTGCACGTTTCAGCAAGGCTCAGGTGCAGGAGCTGTTTGCTGTTTGCAGAGCAAAGCTGCTCTTCCCGGCATAGGTCTATTCTTCCCAGTTTCCTTTTGCATGCAAGTCACTGCTTCAAATAAGTGACTAATTTGTGAAAAATACGACGAGTTGGTAAAAAAAAAATAAAATAAAATTAAGGCTATTCTAAAAATGCATACCACAAAACCTACCAATTCATTAAAATGTGTATACAAACAAAGAAAGGATGCAACACGACTAGGAAATGAGCCTCAGAGCAGCTTTGCCTTTCTTCCAGAATGAATCTTTCACTATATTTTATGAAAACTGTTTAAAAAAAAACACAAAACCTTCAAAAAGACACATTTCACAGACACCATGTCTATTGGACAGAAGCTGGCATTATTTAGCCAGCTCCTTTTGCATGGGCTCAAGCTCATCACTACCGTCTGTCGACAGAGTTCGCAAAGTTCCTTTAAGGTCTCCGCAGATTCATGTGATAGCAGCAAGGTTAGGGCAGCTGTGGCAGCTCTGTTTCCCTGGAGATCACAGTTTCATGGATGGCTGAGTATTACCACAGCAACCAACTACAAAAACAGTCCATGGGCTCCTGCCCCATTACTCTGCTAAAGCAATTTGTACTACGTGAAAGGCAAGGGCACAAAAGTTGAAAACTGATCAAAGTAAACACTGCTGCTAAAAAGTACCATTTTGTTTTGCTGACTTCAAGGTATCAAATCACAGTCTGTGTTTTGTTCTAAAAGATGAAAGTCAAGTGCCAAGGATTTGCGAGGCTGAATTAACTATTCTAGCGTGAAGTCCTTAAGATAAATCCATAGCTCTTTTTCCAAAACAGCCATCGTGAATTTGTGCTAATAAACCAGGACAAAATATGCTGTGTTGGACTGAATTAAGCTGCCTAGGCTAGGACAGCTGTTTCATACAACAGAAGAGGAAAACGAATTTTAACTCGCAAATCATGATCACGGAAACAGGTTTTCTGACTTGCTAGTGATGCATTGAAGATGGATTTATCACAACTTAATGCACAGCTGCAGAGATGAAGTTAATTGGTACTAAGTAGACAAGAAGAGAAAAGGGATTTTTTTTTTTAAAACGTATCACTGCCATTATAAGTGCTCTCAATCTGTCTAATATAATGCTTATAGGACAAATTATTCTAAATTGAGAGAAAAGTTAATAAGAAGCTTATCTTTACAGTTCATTAGTAATACAGTGTATACTATCTACTATATATTAGTATATATAGTATAAATACATTAGTGTATACTATCCTCTATGAGATGTTTAGAGTTTCTACTGAAATTCACTCGAAAAATTTTAGTGCTAATACATTTGCTATAAAAGAGTGCAGTAAAGGATTAACCCACAAACCCACCTCAAATGGCGAGAGCTGGTACTGTGCATTTCTAAACACTGTTTATCAATTGCTTTGGGAAGGACCTCTAGGCCATTTCATTTTTTCATTTTCAAGACGAAAGTAAAGAACAGCTGTACTCTTTACACAGGGACTAAGAGTTCCAATTGGAATACATATATTATCAATTTCTTGGTATTTCTGCTATGCTCCCATGCTGTTACAAATTTGATATCAAGCCAGCTATAGTAGATTGCAATGAACAGCCTTCACAAGCCAGCAGTTTCTGAGAGAGAGTTTGCAGATTTTTCCAGGAAAGACAAACTGTTCATATGAAATTATCGCTGAAAGAAATTTTGCCATCGCCACAGCTTTTGCCAGAGAGACACTCAGATGCCTTCTCTGTCAGGCCAGAAGTAAAGCAATGCTGCTGCTCAAGCAGCACTACCACAAAGCAAGCACACAGCAACCCCATGCAACCACATGGTGAGTAACACAGCAGTGCCAGGAGAGAGCAGGGTTGTTTATTTTATCCTAAATGCATGGTTGTAAATGGATTGGCATTGCCTGAATCTTCTTGTCCACATCCTACAGAAATAATCAGATCAACCGAACAGCAGTTTTAGTTCAGTTGTGAAAATCATGGGAAAGATTCACCCTGGCACAATTCCACTAAAGCTCATGGCATTAAGCCAGAGATGATGTGGTCCCACACATTACCTAGTAAAAAAAGCATACTATTGTGCAATCTGCTGACCCTTATGATCTACCACTCACATGAGAATACTGGACTCCACCAAAGAGAAGGGGCAAGAGAACAGAATGTTTGACAAGGACAACCCCAGTGATTTAGGGCTCACTGCACACTCTTTGTTAGCAAATTACCATCAGAATCCTTTGAATGCAAGGTGTTCGAAAGAGCATCACAGTAAGAAGAATACATTAGAGCACAGTAGCATGCTGTATGGCATCAACATACTGCTCACCACCTGGCAAACACGTCATCTGTATCTTGTATCAAACCAGTAACAACTTCTCCTCACTAGTACAAGGTAAGTAACTGTTCTGGTAACTTCAGGAACAAAGACTCTGAAAAGCCCATCCAGAAAGCACCAAAGATCATACAGCGTCAGAAAGTTCTGATACAGGAACATTACAAAGGCTTTTAAAAAACACTGGATCATTTCTAACCACAGCTCACTCACATAATTTATCTTTAGACAAAAAAGTAGCCAGTTAATTTCTAATGTTCTAAAACTGTTACTTTAAGCAGGAGCTGCCAAGTGTAATCACATTATATTAGATGTTAATCATTCATGCAAATACATAATTAATCCAAGAATTAGGAGCAAAGCTGTCCCAGGAACAAAAAATTTGGCAAACATGCAGGACAGTTACTGAAGTTCTATTCATGTTAGAAAATGGTATTGCTTGAACAGCGCAGGAATAACAAAACAGAGTAAAAGAAAAGTTAGCTTATATAAGGAACGCTATTTCAGAACACAAAGGGTAATAAGTCATACTTACACCACTACTTTTGCAACAATTTCAAAATTACAGCCCAGTGTACTAATGGGCTTTTGGTAGGGATTGTACATACGTGTTAACAGTACCTGAGCTTCCTTTATCTGTACTACGCAAAATCCAGCTTTCTCCATGGGCATATATTTCAAAGCAGTTTTTATGTCTTTGATATCTCTGGTATTGTTTGGTTTAAAGAACCAGAGATCTCCTGAAAAATTAACGTTTCAAAAACTTCAGGCTGCATCACTGGAGCAGACTCTGCGCGAACATCTCCGCTCTGTCAGCTAAATTTCATCTCCAGATGTGATCCCCATCTTCAGCACCTGCAGACCATGGCCTGCCTCTAGCAGTCAGCCCTGCCGCGCAATGGAAAGCCCACGCTCAGCCTTGCAAAGCTGGGACACAGCACCCATTCTTCCTTCGACACAAACTAGATGCTCCGACTCCCAAACATTAAGTGAAACCATTTGTGCCATCTGCCCTTCCACAAACCATCAGGCTTCCCAGCACTTGAGACCTAAAAACACGACAACCCACTCAGCTTTGCATAAATCAGTAGATGTCAATACTGTTCACATGCTGTATAATGAATCCCAAAGGGAAATTCCTTCTTTTATGCATCTCGTGGGAGAATTTATTTTTGTCTTTACATATGGTTAAGGGCAGAAGATCCATTCCTGCAAGTCTTGAGTACAGTGTCTGCCTTACTGTTGTCCTAGTCACAAAATGGTATCACATCAGACTTGCAAGTTTTATTTTTAACAGTTAAGATAGAAGACTCATGAGAAAAGGATACATTTCTCCAGACAATATTCTGCTCTGTACTTACGTGTACATGCATGGCTTAGCTAACCTCTTCTTTGGTGAATCACCTGAGCTGCAAGGTAAGTCGGATGTCTTACTCCTCTCTCCTATCCCTAAGCTACACTTGTGTTTTTCCATTAACACTGCCTAATGTCCTGAAAAAAAGCAGAAGGGGTAGAGGGACTAACATGTTTGAGTTCTTATGAGCACAAAACGTAAAAGCAGTTCCTGTTCCAAAAGAAATGCTTCTTACAGTGAAAAATATAAGATCACTATGTTCAGATAGAACAATTTTCCTTAAAGGCGTTTGAGGTACTCTGAGTAAATCTACACAGACTTTTCAGATAAACAGAAGTTCCTGCTGCCTGCATTTTTAGCAACTTAGATATGCGCTAGCCACACAACCAGAAACTACATGGCTGCATTAATGTACCACTGCAGCACTGATGCACCTCACTTGTCCATGGGTTTCAATCATAGATAAGTTCAAACTAACTTCTACATGTAAGAGGCTTTGCTCCTCAAAGTTCTGCCAGACCACACATTGTTCTAGATGAGTGGAAAACAGAAACGCCATTCTGCAGGTGTCTTTCAGAATGGCAGTCAGAGAAGTGTAATATACGGAGTTCATATTTTTACTGGACATATAAAACTAAATTCTTCCTTTCCAAGCCTGGGAAGAGAACAGGGGCACACGCATGAGTCAAAAACAGAAAATGTAAGCAGCAGCACCAGATTTAGGAAATGGCTTTGTTTACGTTATTGTCACTAACCTATCAGTCTGAGTAAAACGTGCTGCAAGTGTGTCTGTAGTACATAATTTGTGAGTAAAAGCACAAAGAAAAGTGCCTTCAGAAGATTCAACAACTGCAGCCAATACATTTTCTTTTCTTTTCCCCTACCTTCAGACAGGTCTTCATTCTTTCCAGTTTTTTCCTGTTTTCAAACTTCAAAAAGAAAATTATAACTTTTAGTATGTACAAGCAAGATAATATTTGGGGAATACTTCAGAGAATGAATTTACACCAAGCACTTGGAAAAAAAGCCCCAGGAACCAAATTTTCTCAGTTTAATCAGTTCTCTCTGTACATGTAAGACTGCTCAAATCTGTATACACTTGCAGAATCAAAGCCATGAACACCTGACAAAACCTCCAAAGAATTGGTGAGGCTGTCACACAAGACATTTCACACACAGTGATACCATTCTGAGCATTTCTTATCTATACTGTCTTGCTGATTCTTGCTTGAAAAGAAATTCACTAAAGAAAACACTGTTGTGCTTTCCATCTAGCAGTGCAAAAATGGATTGCAGCTTCCTGCTTGCAAAGGTTCTCCACATAGCTCCAGTGAATTCTCAGAGCCTAACTTTGTCCCATTCTAAGTATCCCTTGAAAGCCAAATAAGCAGTGGAGGCAACAGTGCACGTTCTAATGGTCTATTCTGAAAACAAACAAACAAAAAAAACAAAAAAACGTAGTAAGTGCCCCTGTGCTTCTCTACTAAACAACAACACAGTATAACACTTCCCAAAACTTCCCAAAGGGCCTTAAAATTTCACTTGAGCACTTGCATGCTTCATAGAATGCCACCACTGCCATGCTTTACTTGTATTACACAAGCACAGCCATAAAAATGCTTCCATCTTTTAAACTGCCTAAACAACTGCTAAAGGGACACTGTCAACTATAAATTACCTATAATTCCTTCATACTTTTTAAAGCAACCTAAATTTCATCTATTTATACCTCTTGGTGGTGCTATTTTCGCATCTTCACCCTGAAATAAGTTTTACCACTGTGGAAGTGCTCTGTTTATGTTTCACATGGAAAATGAGAATCTTGTGTAGAAAAAACTTGAGTGGATGAGAAGTGCTAGCAAAAGCACAGTCTATGTACATTAAAAACAAACAAAACAAAGTCGATTAAAATGTTTTTTCCTCTTCTCACACCTTTCCACCACAGATTTTACTTTCTCAGCTGATCCAGGAAAGTAAACATGAAGCACTGCAAGCTGCACTCAATTTACGTTGGAAATTTTCCCTGCTGCGAAGAACAACTGGAGAACAACTCCATCAATTCCAACTTTAGTGTCAAACAGACACTCCAGAGAACAACATAAACCCAGCCACTCATGGCAAGTGCTGCTTCAACATCTCCCTCATACACACACGTAAGCCCAAAACCAGACTGGAGCCTGCCCATCAAGTTTATGATATAAAAGGACTTGTGGAAATGCTATCATTTCTCTAACTATCTTTTATTGGTAAAGTAACTATAGACAAAGAAGTAATTAATAAATATTCCAAGCCACATCAGATAGAAAGGGGTTTTAAGGAAGGAACTAGAGATCAAGAATTTGGATCACAGTTTATGATCAAAATCACAACACATGCATTTGCCTGAAAGAATACGTACATGTGCACAATGTACTTGTACACATATGAGAAGCAGAGAAGGAGGAAGACTGGTAAAGCCAGCAGTGAAGGCTGGAACAGCTGCCTAGTTCTCTCTACAATCCTGTAACAGCAAAGTAGCATCTGTGGGCACACACAGCAGAGGAAAACAAACATCAGTAAGAGAGTCCAACTTTCAGCTCCTAACAGGATATTTTAAAGACAGTCAACAAAACCGAAAACTCCAAGCAATCAGAGAAGTCATTCTGATATTTTTCCTTTGAACCCCTTGGCCTCTTGAAGTGGGCCTTGGCATTACTTCACACTCCGTTCCAAGAAGCTCTGTGAAACAGAATAGGTCTCATTTTCCATGCACGGAAAATAATTCCATTTCTTGAATAAAAAAACACCAAGGGTTTGCCCTGCACTTTTCAAGTAGTGTGAAGTTACTGTTGTCTCTTTAAGAATAGTCAGGCACCAGGCAGTGCTCCTGCAGGACAGCAGCTCTGCACAAACAGCCTCTTCTGGCAGACACAGGACTTCCTTTGGCAGTTTTGGTGGGCAGAGTGTGAAACGATTGCCAAACTCAGTGACCAGCAATTCCTGAGCTGACTGAAAACAATCCACAGCAACTGCAGGCCAGGGCAAACAAAGAAACCCACATTAAAAAAGGCTGAATTTTATACAAGCACAGATGCTTTAAAGTGCTAAGAAAAAAAACGGTGGGGCATGGGGGGTTGGGGGCGGGAAAAGAGGATTGTAAGCCTTCCTTGAATGAAGGCTGAGGTGTTTTTTGTTTTTAACGATGTGGCAATGTCATGCTCACTAATCAAAGCAATTAAGATATCCCATGCTGTAGTCTTCTCTTTAGGGTTTTACCCTCTCGCATTTGGAACAAAATGCTTTACTTCCAAGTTACTGTTCCTCTCATCTGAAGTCTCAACTCTGACTTCTCCATCCCCAGAGAAGCTGAACATTTTCCACCTCCTGCTCATCCCCAGATATTCTGGGCAGCACCACTCCTCTCTCAGGCAATCTCACTGCAGGTAATCCATGCCATGCCTGCTTCAGAAACCCTGTGTACCTTTGCATGGCCTCTTGCAAGTTTGCTGTCATAGTTAGACATTCATTACTGCAGCCAAGCAAAGGTGTTCAGAAAACAGAGAAGTAAACTTAGCAATATAGCTTTGCAATGCTGATGTCTTTTGCAGAAACAAAGGCACAGTACTTTGCTTTTATCTATGAAAGTTTCTTCTAGAACAGCAAGTATTTTTCTTCAAAATAGATCCCTTTGGCCTACCAGAGCCACCAAACATGCCCAAATGCAGCAGCATAAGCTTCCCACTGTACCACAGCTAATGAGTATAGGGCAGATGGAAACAGTACGGCAAACCAAGCAACATCCCCTGTATTTCCCAGCCTGAATTTTGTACCACATACTGTGATCAGCTTACTAGAATCATCACTTTGTGTAGCCAAGTGATACGGCAGTACACAGACAGCATTGATGGTGACAGTGAAAACTGCAGTCTAGTTTAATCTCACAGAAATAAAACAACCTTTTTATATCTGTGCTTTTTGATTCATTATGAATTTCAGTAGTGCATAGGATTATAATCCAATTCTTTCAATTTGGAAGAGGACAGAGGAGAATCAAGTTAGGAAGAAGAGGTTGCCAGAAAGGTTTTAAGTCCACTCTTCCAGGTGCTTCAAATATTCAAATAAAACCAGCCCATCTTTTCTGTCAATTTCAGACTATTTGGTCATGTTGACACTGAGAGCTCAGCACTAAAAAGCTCAGGAGAAAAAGAAGCTCATTTTATTTTTACTGCGCCTCAGACACTAAGACTAAAACACCTCAAATTGACATTTGATTGTCACTAAATCAAAACCCGTTTTTAAAAAAACGCATTCTTAGAGGAAGAAATAAGCATAAACTGAAATAAAAGAAATGACTGAGTAACAAAAACTTCACTAACTACACTGTCAAGTAACAAACTTTGAATTCCCTTCCTATGTGGTTGCCAAGATTTCAAGGCCTAGGTGCAGCAGGTTGGCACGTCTAACCACACTCAAAGCAAACCCCCTTTATTAGAGCTCTTTCTCAAGGCTTCCCTCAGATCTTTGTGTGCCTGAGCATGAAACAAATATTTCCACCAACATGGCCATGGCACGCTGTTGTGTAATTTGAGTAATCTAAGGAACCTTGCTCTGAAAATCATAAAAATAAAGCCTAAAACCCAAAGGACAGAAAGAATAACAATCTATAAGTTATGCAGGGAGAGAAATGAAAGTTAACGAGTACAATCAAGAGGAAGCGTGAAAAAGGAAACATGGTGATTATCCAAGCATTTGAAATTAAGAAAATTGGCATGGAAGTTATAATACCAAATGGTATCTGCCATGCTGTTTTTGCAGAGACTTCCGACAGTGTCATACTGTTGGCAATGGATTTCCACCAGGTTATAACACGCACACCTTTCTGCAAGACCACCACCTCACAGAACAGATGAAAAAACAAACAAATAAATCTTGCTGTAAAGGTGACAAGACACCAAAGGCACATTTATTCAGACTCCACATGCACCGTATCAAGTAACATAAGCACTGCTGTAAGCTACTAGAATATCTGAAAGTATTTAAAACCATTTAAAGCTTGGCCACCCAGTTCATTAATTTTAGGTACATACACTTTATGGACAAATGCTAATGCAGCAACTGGCATATGAAAATGCACAGCTCAAAAATATAGCTGCATTCCTAGAGGTACGTTGAGACAAACTTTTGAAATAAACTTCAGAAAGTACTTTAAATAAACACATGGGGAAATCTAACCAATACATAGAAATCTAAGCAAAATGATCCAGGATCTTCAAAGTCCTAAAATTTGAATCATTCCAACACAGAACGACCCTGAATTCAGGATGCACAGCAAAAGTCAGGATGTAGAAAAATGTTATCAGGTGACAATTTCATTGTCTCTTCCTGTCCCATTTTTGCAACTCTCCAAATTCTCAGAAAATACTACAATGTTGGACTTCAACAATTTTGCACATTATTTTATGGCTTTAAGCAGGCCAGCTCAGGAACCTGAAGGTACTTCCCTAGTAAGTGCCCAACTATAATAATTAGTCCACTCAATAGGAACTAACATGCATTTTAGTATCAGGTCTGCTCACAAAGGAAAATAATAAACTCTTATGAATTTGTTGTCACACAATACTGAGAAGAAAGACTGGAATTATTACAGCCTCAGAAGCGTTAATCATGATTATAAAAATAAAGACGATTCCTCGCTTTTCCTGCCTTCATTTCGCATAACACATGTTAAACATCTGTATCAGGCATAACATCTTAAAGCTATTGAGGATGAGGATGTCAAGAAAACAATAGTGAATCTGTTGCCAGGAATTCTGATTCCGTGTAGTCACATGTATTCAAATCCTAAGTACCCACATGAGAATAATTTTACATTCCCCTGCTCCACCTTTAACTATTTCAGTTGTGACTGCATGCCTGAAGCAGATCAGGGAAACGCAACAGGCATTGAACAAAATAATGTCAGTTGATATTCTTAAAAGACTCTCACATCACTTGAAGACTCTATAACATATTTGTTTAAGAAGTGACTTTAATCTTAATATAAAAAGCTTTTCTATATGCTTTTTTCTGGTGCAAATTGCTCGAAACATAACAATTCTTTCCCAGAATGAATAGCCTCACAAGAAAGCAAGCTCTTCTGAAAACTAGGAAACTTGAGCAGTAAAGACACCAAAAGCCACAGAGAAAGTTCCTGTAAGTGTTTGGCAGTTCTGGCTTTCAGCTGAGCCCCAGATCAGTACAGAAATGCACACATGCTCTCACTTCCCCAGGAATATTTGATCAAATAAAATAAACAAAGAAGGCTTGCATTTTTCATGCCAAGCTCAATAAAAACACTTGTGGCTATTACACGCACCCGTATTCTATTTCCTATGATAAAGCACAGCCAATATGAAGTGCCATAAAAGACAGTTCTAAGGAATATTTCAAAAATACTGAAACTTTTGGGGTTCTTTCTTGGAGAAAATGTCTTGACAGTCTCAACAAACAAGATGTCCTATCAACTAAGATAAACAATGTAAAATACAAATAAATTCCTTGGAGAACAGAGACACGATTGCAGCATTTCATGGCATGACCTTCTATCTATGAGATGTCAGTCTTAACCTGAAAGTGCTACGTTATCAGTTTAGATGTGCAAACTTCAGAATACATAATCCCACACATTTCTGGTCAGCCAAACCTTACTAATCATTAAATAAAGAAGTCTGCACATGTTACAGAGGAACACATTGCTCTACCATGTCCTTCCCCTACATCAGCCATCCTTTCTAAGTTAGTGAATGTTTGTTGTCTGTCTATTGTACACAAGTGCCAAGCAAGTTAAATTAATTAAATATGTATGTTGCACACTGAAGAGAACCAGGATAACTTTGTGAGTATGTTCTCCAAAGAATTTGCTATAGGAAATTTACACTTCTTCCAGGATGTAAGAGATGTGTAATTTCACAGCATCTAGTACTAGTTGTAATTTTGAGGCTGCAGATTCTACTAGTGTACTGTCAAAAAATACTATTTTTATACTGGAGTATATTATCTATACTGTGTGACATATTTCTTCCTTTGCTATCAGTATTTGCAGGCAACAGGAAAAACCTCAGCTGGTAAATCAAATTAATTTAACTTGAAGTGATGAGAAATTCTAGTTCAAGACAAAAGGGCACTCGGAGTTGATGTGTACAATAATGGAAAAGACATTCACTTTTTGTTTTCAGACTCTAGTCCTACAAGTAAAACCTGATCTTTCCAAGTTGTGTACACTCTCTTGCTCTACACTGTCACCAGCAAGCCTTGCTGTAGCTTCCCATTCATTTTCAGAGCAGCGACTTCTGAAGTCTGCAAATGGAAAATAGTTGGGAGCAGGTGGCTATGGGCTGCAAATTGTGGAGTATATTCTATGTCCATCATATTAGTATTAGTATACCACAGAAGTATACAGAAAAGACTGGGCCAATTGCTTTCAGAACACATTAGAACAGGCACATGCAGTATCCTTCTACTAGACAATAACTAATCTTTATGCATTTAAATTTTAATTTAAATTTTCTATCATGTTGTCAAGACAATTAGTACTAGCACAGTCTACAGCCTCGTGTGTATGTGACTCTAGTTCATGCTGTGTGTGCATAACCATAAAAACTGCACTGCTACACAATTATGGTAAGAGCATATTTTGACACGATAACATTTAGTTTCATGCAAATGTAAGCCTTGCAGTTGATTCGTTCTGGCCCCTTGGGAGATGCTAAAGCTGGAGTTCACCTACTTCACCTCACATTCAGGCACCCTTTGGCCACCAAGAATTTACAATTAACACTACATCAGGTCCCTACAGTGAGGATGTTCTTCGACATATTTTTAACAGAACTTGTGATCACGTTGTGAGACCTACCTGCCAGAGTAAATCTGTCTGAAACTTTCCAACAGATTTAAATGTTCCTGGGTGACAAGAGAAGCACTAATAAAGGCATAGCAGAACTACATAAGGCTTTTGGCTTCCATAAGAAACTACACTGCACAGGTTTCAACTTCAAACAGTTTTTCATGCCTAAAAAGCTGGCTGTAAAAAGGGTAGTTATAGTCATTCACAACAACCCAATGCCTTACAAGTTTTAAGATAGCAACAATAGAATCTCTGCTCCTCATTCTCAGAAGAAAATATTTTTCTATTCATTCTATGACAGTTGAACTGAAGTTGATCAGACATTTTTGATTAAAGGCCATCAATGAGATGCCTTCCAAATAAAACAGTATCTTCTCTTTAATCATACACTAGACCTTTCGGGCAGTGTAAATACTGAAAACATACAACAGCTGAAGTTCTACAGATGCATACACTAAACACTGAGTTAAATACAGTACAAACACAACAAGGCTGCTATTGAAGTCAGAGGAAAAACTGATTATGGCCAAGAGCATCTGCCTGAATTGAACACACTATAAAAGATTCCACTTACAAGTTCTTCCAGCACAGATTTAGACTCTCTTTTCCTAAGCTTCCATATGATAGAACATCATCTTTGTTCTTTCATCACTAATTCTACTAACTGTGCACACACACGCTGCTCTCACGGGAAACAGTGCTCAGGATTTGTGTGTGTAATAACTGGAGGAACATGAACTAAGAAACTCAGCTGTTGTGGCATGCAATGTTTTCTTTTCACTTCAGCACTTGGTTTTGATAGTAAACAACAGTACTGCAGAAGTTAACATCAAAAATTTTCTTCTGCTGCTGCTTCCAGAGCAGCTTAAGTTCTTGCCAGTCTCTCCAAGTGCAATGTATATAAATAAGTAATTGGATTGTACTTAAGAACTATCATAATCAGCAACACTTGCTATCTGCTCAACATTCCCCACTCAGTGAAGCACTAAAGATGTATTACAGGGCTATAAGAATCTGAACTTTAGTATTTGTTTATAGTGGTCGTGGCAAGAATCCAAAGGTATTCATGTTAATTTACAACACATTTAGGTAAATGATCTGCCTTTGAAGACAGCCAATTCTGTAAAGGCCTCTTGTAGATCCCAATCTGTTTCTTATTTCCTTTGCCCACCCCACCAACTTTTTAAACTATACTTCGTGGTTGTGAAAGGTGACAGAGAGAACGACTGGGTATGGAAGTAGTTTACTGCTATGACATGCAAAGCATATGTGGACAATACCAATGCAAGCTGCACATGCTTCTTTGCATAGTCTGGATGTTCACAATTCAGAAAATAAACTTAGAATAATCCCATTTGCAGACACACTTTTAGTCACGGATCTGGAAGAAAAGCAATTACTCCTTTACCTCTCGTTCATGATGGTCGAGACCTTCCTCAGGATTTCTGAGATTGAGGACATGCACCTCTTGTGGTAGGCCTGTTGTGCCTCGGCTTGCACAGCCAGATAAGACTGTGAAACTCTCCAATAGAGCATGGACTGGGTGTGAACTGTTAACAGGAGATAGCACACACTCACTCCTTGGCACAGGACCTGCAGGGAAAGAGACAGATGCATATCATTTAGAGAAAAAAAAGCAATTCACAGATTCCATCTGTCAAATAATAAAGTCCCTTCTGGTCACAAAACCAATGGGAATACTAACAGAGATGTCATGCTTATTATCCACATTATGAACAAATTTTAATTTAGCATATTCTCCTGAATACATTAAACTCTTAAAGTATTTCTCTCTCTGAAAGTCTGAATTTAAAATACATTATTTAAAATTGAAGAAAGTGTTGTCATTATCAGAAAGGAAATTAAGGAAAAAAAAAAAAAGGATGACAAAAATACCCTGAAGGAGAAAAAGAACAGTTAGGGTGATTAGGAGGAATTGGTTAGTCTTAGATATGAATTATTTGCTTATGTCAGACACTGTTATCTCCAAACACTGAAAAATGCAACTATGTATATACAACAATGAAAAAGTTAATCTCTAGTATAATGTAATTCCAGCAGGAAGGATTTGGGCAAGTTGCATATGTTGCTTTTGAAGCACTGCTGATTTATGGTGAACACCATTCAAATACACTGGACAAAACAGAAGTTTATCACATGATAAAATGAAATGTTTGTTTACTGAGTCTATTTTGCGTCTGACAGCAATTATCTACACTGATAACGGATATCTAGTCCAAAACAGAGTGTACGCCCTTTTAAATAATCACCAGAGCATGATGCAGTGCTGTACTCTCATATAGTACGTGAGACAGTGTGATGCGATACAACAAGATACAGCAGAAGCTGAAACATACGGAAAAGTTTACATTTGAACTATATCTCAGGAAACTAAAGCAAGACAAATATTTATGAAAAGCAGCCTTGCTTTTCCAAAATGGCTCAAACCCACCCCTGACAATAACAGATACAGTATGTTTTGGATTCAGGAGGTCACAGGAGAACGCCAATTGACTTAACCCCTAATTTGCACCAGAGTCAGCTAGATAAGAATTAGACAAACTAGTCAGTTCAAAAGCTACACTGTATAAAGGAGAACCACAAAGCAGAATTCTGATTTCTCTGGCTGGCATGCAACTACAATTAAAGGAAAATGTTTCTTTAAAAGTAAATATTATTAATAATAGTAATATAAAGTTCACAGTGAAAGAAAATGCATAAATGATCAAATAGCAGAGCTCTTTCTGTTTTTGTGAAATCTACATCCAGCAATCCAGCTAGCACTATAGATCATTTGACCTGGGTGTACGTGTTTAGTTATATTAGGACTGACTTACACTTTGCTGGTTAAAAAGATAGCTCACTCAAGATACAGTTAGCAACTGGCCATTTAAAGCCAAAGACCATCTTAGAATAGACATTTTACAGAAAAAACAAGGCCACTGAGAATGGTGATACTTCCGCAGTGCCTTGGGTTGTGCATGTCTTGTCCTGCAGAAGGGGCTGCTCCTGAGACCCACTGGTGCATGCTACATATCCTGCCAGCTCCCAAAGAATGGGAGCAGTTATTAAAGGCAGTGCTGCAGGCATAAATTACACATGCCTGTGCTTGGGATGCAGAAGATAAACAAACTTCCTGTTCTCTGTATGAGGAGCTTGGTATTAGCACTGACTGGCTGCATGGGGGATTGCAGGTTTGTCTTTTTACTACTTTTTAAGAATATGCATGTAAGATGAAAGCAGTCCAAGCAATGACACTCAGTTTAAAAAATAAATAAACAATAAAAATAAACTTAGACTATTGCCCTTTGTAACAGTTGAAACATTCAGAATTTGCAATAGAAGTATCGCCAGCAGCAAGGGCTCATTTTCTTGATGTACAAGTGCAGATCAATTAGCCCAACCACTGACGTGCAAGTCCTGCAGCAGAACAAATTATTACACAATCTGCACATAAAAAGAATTTCTAAATATGTGCGTTTCTTGGGCTAGGGAACAAACTGAGAGCCAAGGAGCAGCCATGTGTTGAATTGCTTTTCTTGCAAACTAGAGTGGAGTTGACATGTGTAAAGAAGCCTTTACCGTAACAGAGAGGAAAAAAAAAAAAAAAAAAAAAAAAAAAAAAAATCAGGGAAAGAGAAAATTCATACAAATATAAGCACACGCCAAAAAGAAATAGCAGCATGGGGGAGAGGTCCCAGAAAAGTATGGGGCAAGATAGCCTGTATATAAAGGACAGAGAGAAAAGAAAGCCTGGCACGGGAATAAAAAGCTGTAAGACTTAGAACGGGATGGAAATGGAGCTGCTGACAAAAAACATACTTTTAGCAAAAGTTCAGGAGAAAGCGCTAATACCTCCCTCCTGGCACTTGATCCCCTCCTGACTACCTGTTTCCATGCAGTACACGTACCAGCCCTCCCCTTCAGCCGATCTTTATTCGATACACGTTTGCCACACTAGAGGAAGTTGTGTGTTTTTCCCCATCTCTGTAAGGCTCATCTACAGGAAGGTGACGGTGACCAATAGAGGTGTTAATTTACCACAGCCCTGAGCTTTCTATAATGTCCTCTCCTCCCTGGCACCCCCAGGCGCGCTAGACAGAGCTCCGCATGGCAGGCTTTGCAAAATGGAAACACTCACAGAAGGGAGTAGCAGTTCACATTCTGGATAACGACGTGCAGCAGGGCTTATCTACACAATGACAGGCAGACGGAGGCATGCCCACACTGCCTGCTATCCATCCAAACTGGAGGCAGGCCAGAAATCCTGCAGAACGCATGTAACCCCTCTGGCAGCACACCCGAGCGGCATACCAGGCCGCACAGGGCTGGCTGCCATGGGTCCCAGGCCACACGAGTGTGGCCCCTTGACTCCTGCACACGAGTTGGCTCTGGGCCTGCCAGCACAGGGCTGGCCTCAATGCACAGCAGACAAGCTGCGTGTCCAGCACTGTGAACTACCCACCACCACTGCAACAAAGCGGCCACCCTATCTCCAGGCCCCAAAACAATCTCCTACCTTTCTTGTACATTCTCCTCCCTTCCCCTTTGCATCCTTGAGCAACTACGCTCCCAGTGCTGCCACTAAGTGCACACATCAACATTTTCTCTTTGATTCACTGCGATTTCTGTCAGCTCTGTACACCATTCCCTTAAATCACAGCTCTTCTGAGAAGCTCGGTGTAAGAAACCAACACTTTTGGGAAGGAGATGGAGAAGGCAAACGGGAGTTATTTCTTCTGACAGAGTTGCTTTCAGTCCATTGTTAGTGACTAAAATGCAGCCTCTGAAAGTCTGTGGAGATCAGAATGGCTACTGAAGGCTATCTCCACTGTATTCCAACTGCATACACTGTCAGATTACCCAAATACAGAAATGTATGATGGGGTAAGTAACAGAGGCTTACACTAGACGTTGCATTTCTGCCAAGTTTTGCATAGGTGTTTGTGTAGAAATGTCCCTGGTCCACACTCTTCCTAGGAGCTTCCAAAGAGCTCAAGACTCAGGAATATTCTCTTAAATGTGCTGGCAATTCCTCTGTATCACGAAGTCCACCGGCACCCAGTCTGTACAGCTATGAGACAGTTCTTTCCGACACATGCCCTCCATTTATGCTTTCTTTCAGTCTCTTTACATTAGACAAGCCCCAGCCTGAGCTACCCGCTCACCACTCAATATCAACATCTCTTTCCAGCATTACCTACTGCACCTGCAGGTCTTGCCTCATGCCACTCCAAGGCACTGGCAGGAGCTCTCTTCAGGAGCTCTCTTTTCTCCAAATTAACTGCTATCTCTCTTCCTGGCTCCTCTCAGACTCCTCCCACTGATATTCCTTCCATCCTCCTGCCACACCACCTTCCTGTGGCTAAAAATCTACTTACTTCTAGGTAGTTTAAATACTACAGTGTGTATTTACAACTCTGAGGAGAAAAACAAACAAACAAACACCAACAGAAAGCCCTTTCTATGATACCACTAATCCATTTGTTTATCACCTCTGCAATATCTGCTTGTCTCTGAAAGCCAAAACCGCATTTCTCCAGTTTGTGTAGCTGCAAGCCTTTAGGATTCACTCCTTCTCCTACTGAGAATATAAATGTGTAACGTACGGTCATTGTTTGGCTTTTGTTTCACTATTACTGATTTGGACTATGTATTCGTTCAATGAATACATTGAATTTAGTTACAGTTAGCAAATCCTGACTCTTACAACAATTATATCTTAATTGTGTAATGCCTGCAAAGTCTTTTGAAGAAGGAAAGCAGGTTAGGTAGTTTTATAACAACTTTACTGCGAATGTGCTTTACGATGGCAAACATTAGCGAATTTAGAATTTTAAAGAACTGTTCAGTGCTTAATTATCTTCCACTTCCAATTAATAAGAAAACCTTTAAGAAAATCTTAACGCAGATCCAACCTTATTTGGTATGAACATCTGGAATGTATTCAATACAATTTCAGAATCTTGTTTCCCATATCATCCATGTTACTAATGAGTAACACGTGTTCTAAGAAAGTAGCAGAAAAGGGAGTAAACACGACATAGGGAGTACACAGTAAGTAGCAAAGTAGGATGATACAACCTAAGACTCGCTAAGAGCTATGATGGATTTTATTCGAATAATAAATGCTAATGTACTTTCTGTTGTATTTCCATGGA
This sequence comes from Centrocercus urophasianus, assembly GCF_019232065.1. NCBI lineage: Eukaryota > Metazoa > Chordata > Aves > Galliformes > Phasianidae > Centrocercus > Centrocercus urophasianus. Next base: position 13,846,334 of record NW_024884733.1, on the reverse strand, counting down.
GATTTCTATATTGCTGAAAAGTGTGATTAGATCCTGAAAATTACATGAATCTCTGCTGTGGGTTCAAAAGCACGTTAGCATGGTTCCCATATGTCATACAAGAGGACACAAGACACAGCAATGGTATATAACACTCCTCAGTAGAACAATAGATTTAACCTAATTAATTTTTGAATGTGGCAATGACACACATCTAGTCGTTATAAATAAAGTCAAAAAATCCAAACCCAGACTTGAGAAACACCAGGGATTTCTGTGCTGTCAGGTACAAAGCAATATAAATGACTGCAGATCTTGCTAGAATTCATCACTTTAACATTGAAAAGCAAGCCCTAGAGGCGGCTAGCTATCAGAGCAGTGATTTCAGTATGCCCAAATGCCAGACTTCTGCAGAAGCTCTTTTGGAGAAGGTTAATTTAAGAGCTTTTCTTATATTAACTAGTCACAGTGACAACTGGGACAAGAAGGAAAGAAGAGACAAGATCCTTAAACCTAGTTTTGAGAGACAGCAAAGTTCTGAAAAACAAGAGGACTGAAAGTCATTTTCTCCAGAACTGAAAAGCTTAAAATTCATTGCAGAGCACCTAAGCAAGCTTAGTAATAATTTCTTCCTAAAACCTTGGAAAGGCATAGCCACACAGATGAAGAGCACTATTCTATACGAAGCAATGCTAACACCTATACATCCTTTTTCTCATAAAGGATTCTTTTCTAAGGTAGCATTGATACCAAAAAGTACACAAGGATTGGGGCAAACAAGATCCACAAGTGTAAATATAACTTGAACCTCCCACACGCAACCTCACATCTTCTCTTGATAGTCCAACATCATTGTGTTTCGACGCCATTAGATACATGCTAAGGGCTGAGGAACTACTAGAAAGACTCGTCATTCATCCCAAAACTTTCCAGTAGAGCTAGGTGAAAACACTGAAAAACAATTAATTGCTGGCAAGTTTAATAGAATCACAACACAAATACCCAGAAGAGTCCCATCTCAACAAATGAGATCTCTCTGAGTATCTACAGAATTACTGGTCATGGAAGTGGCCCCATTTACCACTATCTCATTTGCTGGATAGCCAACAAAGCCTTGACATTCAGTTGCCCAAAGAGTTGCTTGTTTGTTTTTTTGTTTGTTTGTTTTTTTGTTTTGTTTTTTGTTTTTGTTTTGTTTTGTTTTGTTTTTACTGCTATATCTAGTATTGGCTTCTTGTCAGAAAAAAAAAAAAAAAGGCATTTTTGATGGTGGAACTAGTTTTGATTGAATTAGTACAAGGACAAATGGAAAAGGTTTAAAATTACAATGGAAAGGTTCATGGACAAATTGTGGCCATTTCTGAAAGAAAAAAAAAAATCAAAAGAAAAAAGAGCTGCAAATGGGTTTGTAGAGGGTCTCAAAAACCTCAGGCTCCACATGTATCTATTTAAATTAGGGAGCTATAAAACTTGAACTGAGAAGAAAAGTATATCCTTAAGAAATATTCAATACAGATGGCAACATTTCGTTGTAGATGGAGTTAAAAATGTACAAACAATATTAAAAACATGTGCAGAAACAGAGGTTCCCCATTCCAAAGCTCAAAGCCTGCTAATCTTCAGAAACTCCATTTCATGCACTCTTGCTCTTTCCCTCTTCCTCCAAAGGAAAACTATCTCCTGGAAGATAACATTCCAACTTAACACTGACTTCTAATGCAAAAGCTACATGAAATCAGAACTTTGCTCTATGTGTTCTTAACTCACAATTATTACTCCAGAATTAATTGCCATTTCATTACCAGCAATTCTGTTCCAGACACATTCTGCATTTGGGCCCAACATTTCAATATAACAACATACTGAATTTCTCCACCTGCAACGTATTTTGATCCTTTATTTTCCTGCAGTTTTTCTAGACATTTCTGTTATGCGTAACAAAGTCTATCTAGCATCTTCTGTTTGCCCATTCTGAGTCACTCAGATCTACAGATGACAGATCCCATACCATTTTGGGGTTGCAGTTATGTTTGGTATACACTCCAGCAGCTGTTTTTTTGTTTGTTTGTTTGTTTTTTACTTTTACATCTCTCTAGAGAATGTAATGAAAAAACCTCCTTTCCTGTTGCTGCTAGGTACTGGTAAAAGCATGAGGCTCATCTCCCTGTTGCAGCAGGGGTGACCAAGCCTCACTTGTTACATGCGTGGATCTCACGTTTTTCCCATGATGTAAAATTTCAAATTGCATCTTGCAAGCAATAAATACTCCCTTCTACTTTCAAACATAAGCACCTAACAACATTTTGTCCTTATAAGGATGTAAAATTAATGCACATTAAATTGGAGAAGTTAACTATTTAATCAAACTCAACTTCTGTAGCAATGTACTGCTGCTACTTAAGAAAGCAGAATTGTACCTAAACAATTAAAGTATCCATTTTATGAAAAATGTAAATAACATTCAAATTTATAAAGCAAAACTAATTTTGATAATTGCACAAGCAAGGCAAGGGTAGCTGATGTCAATACATCAGTATCTTGTTTACTAAATAAAACTCTAAGTGTCTAAATAAGACACATATTAAGCTAATTAAATAGAAAATGCAAAGATTGAAAAGTCTATTTGGTTTAACATCTGCCGAGCAGAATTTTAAGACATTCCAGTGCATGAGACATAATCTTCGAAAACAAACATCTGTACCTAAAAAACAAAGAAGTCTTTCAAAGCAGATGTACTGCAGCACGTAAAGTATCACTTTAATCAATGAGCTGCATTTTCTGTAACTTCCACTGCACTTATTCCTGACCAAAGTACTGTCAGAGCCCTAACTTCTCTTGAGATCTGCAACAAAACACTGCTTATAGGATCTATTCTCAAGTATTTTTCCACATTTAATGCACACGCAGTCTCGTACACATGCTCTCCCTCTCTTTCATCCCTTCACCCAAGTATTTGGAAAGCTCACCACTAATATAAGACCATCTTTTAATCTGTATAAATAGAACAGCATGGATGTGTCAATATTTGTTTAAATAAACCTTGGAAATACATTTTTTGTTTTCCATGCCAAATAGTTCACCACTGTTTCAGATAGGGTTGCTGACTTTTTCCGTAGTTATCCTCGAGCAGCAGAAAAGAGACAAGTTTTCAGCAAACAAATACAAATGAAAAATACAAATATAGGTGATACTTTTACACAAACCTCAGGTCCCATGGAGCCCCTGTCCTATCCCAAAAGCTGCAAAAATTAATCAAGTGTGGTTTCCCTCCAGACACATCTGTATTTTGGAAAAGCATGAATTCCATCAATACTTGTATCAAGATACAAAACCTAAACTGCAAGAACATATTACATCTCAACAGGCTGAACGGAAAAATCAAATGCAGCATTCAGTTTCATCAATTTTAATTAACCAAGTAATCAAGTTGTCTCCAGAACCATTATTAAAAAAAGATGAAGAAGAAATGAGTAAACAAAAGCATTTCTAGCATTCCTTGCTCTTTATTTCAAACAACATGTAAAGTTTTGTTGTTGTGAAAGTCTCTTTCCCCAGAGATAGCCCATAAATTGTCACAGACTTATCCCTTCTTACTGTATAAAGGATAGGAAGTTGCATGGAAACAATGAATGGAAGTACACTTTTTTTTTTTTTTTTTTAAATCAGACAACGACAGGAAGCATTTGGCTTGGTTTACATTAGAGCTCCATACTGGGGCCAAAAGGAAAACACCTATAAAACTAAGTGCCTGCTTAGAGCAAAAACAGGTTTCAAAACCATTATATTTTTAATGAATCGGTATAGAAACTCCTCAAACCATCCTACTCACATTGCTATTGTTATCGTAATCCTGAAAATGAGTAAATTAAACATAACAGAGATGGGAATTCCAGACTTTATAAAGTCAGTTTCAAGAAAAAGAATCTTACTTTTATTATCAGCCACACAGGAATTCATGCATCATCAGATACCATGCACGAACACACATGAAATCCTAGATCAGACCTCAGTGGTCTCTGCTTACCCAAGAAAACAAGTCTTCTGAGTCTCCCTTTCTCAGCCAAATTGCAAGTTTGACAATATTTATACAATATTTAAATTGCAAATATATATTTCCGTTCTTTGTATGCTTTTAAAAAACACTGATACAAGTTCTAATGACTTTCAAACCAAGACAAATGCTGAATTATGCAAGAAACTGACAATAAAATTCATGTCATTACCACTGGATGCGATCTTGCTTTGATACTACACCATGGGAGGAGCAGAGGATTTACCTTTCTGTGATGAACCAGTCATCTATATAATTTGGTATCTGATCGCAGGTAGCATCGAGAGTATCACAAAGTACGAAGACAAAGGTATCAAAATACCCAACAATAGTAAGATCATAGAACGTATTCACTTGCTGGGAAGGTGAGGAAGGATTTTGTTTTGTTCTCTTCTTTAAATTCAGATCAAAATGTCTTCAAAAACCTTGTGACACTTTTTCATAAACGCAAGTAGTCACACTCTTCATGCCTATCAGCTTCAGTTTGGAACTACATACACAGCTCTTCTTTTGCTCAAAAATATGTGGCCCTACATCGGTTGTCTAAGAGACAATACCATGCAGTGAAAGGAGTTTATTATGTCCAAAGCTTTATCTAATGGCTGACAAGAGCCACCTCAAGAATATCAGGAAACATTAAAGGAGGGCCTCAGAAACAGCAAAAGCCAGAGGGAAGAAAAAAAAGCGAAACCACACAGGCTTGGGGGAAGACTGCTCCATAGCTTTAAGAACACCAGCCCTTTTCTAATTAAAAATAACAAGACTGTGAGTTCAGTTGAAGGCTGAATTCCTACAGCTGACCCTTAAAGGATGTGTTCAGTATCACTAAACGTCTCACTGCACAAACCTTGAAAACTGATCCATGTCATGAGCTCAAGGAAAACAAATCCTCTCCTCCTCAAAATAGTTAAAGTTTCTTTCTCCTATTGGAGGTGAAAGACTAAAAAAAGCACAAGAGGCAACTGTACTCTTCCTCAGCTCAACCTCTGTGTTAGGATCAGCAAATAAATCAGTCATGGAATACGCCCTGCTACACTTTTCAGATTCAGGCAGTTTATTTCATTTTCCAGCTTGTTTTTAATTAGGAAGGGCTTTGTACTTAAAATTGTTCAAGGGTCAGTGCCTAAAGGAGAGCATACAACAGTGTTGAGGAATGTCCATAAAGGAACGTCCTTGCTTTATCCTGAACTTGAGGACAGGACCGTCTTGGCAGGGGAACACAGCATCCACACAAATGCCAGAAAGCTAAATACTGGCAAACATTTCTGTGAGTTCCACAAGACTGCTCAGACAACGTGGCTGGACCACGTTTCAAGCTGGTTGAGGTGGTTCACACCACAGCTGAATCTCCAGCAAAGGCAACAAATGTAACAGAGCAGCACTCCTACAGCCATGGTCCACAGGTCTCTGATGGCTCAGACGCTCCTAAGTGGTCTGGATAGCTACATTTTCTTTATCCCATTTCTAATTAAACTCGACAGCTAAGGTAAGTAAAGCAAAATTCTGAGGGTTGGCTTCTCCACATCTAAAAACCTTTGAAATCATATAACTGGGATATACACCCAGATACTATTGCAAGAGACAACCCCCCCTCACATCTACAAGCAGAACATGAAGACTTATGAACAGAAGTCAATCAGAACAGCTTTCAGTCAGCATCAACAATAAAAAACCCGAAGTTTTATAGATACATATACAGATATTTTGAGACCTTTAGGTAAATTCAGTGTTGAGGAATGTGACACAAAATAGCACAGTGCATAGCAGGCCAGAGATAGCCCAAATACAGACAATGAAGTCGTCTTTCTATGAGTTGAATACCTGACATGCCTCACCCTCTTTTTTTTTTTTTTCCCCCAGCAGCTCAAAAGAATCACTAGAAATTCCAAAAATACAAGAAAAACTTAGAGCAAAGAAAAATATATGCAGACACATTCTAGAGTATGGTGAACAACAGATCTAACTCGGGTGACTGGAAGCATTTATCTTCTGTTTCCACGCATGTCAGTTTTTCCTCAAAAACCCCTCCCACAGTGACATTTTTGTTTAAAATAATTAAAAACCCCTCATTACCTTAGCTTTCAAGCTTCTTTGTAAATGCATACATAATACCATAAATCACACATACACCTAATTATCTTAAGCTAAACAGGAAGGTTCTATGTTAAAACAATTTTGTGGGCACCTGACAATGCTTATAAAGAACAGTATCAGGTAACATCTTTGAAAGCTCTTTTTCCTCTTGTTCTCCAAAGTCCACATGCTAGAATCTTTAAAATAGGACTTCAATACTTACTACCAAAAGCAAAATTCAATTTCCTGCTGTGAGACAAGGTCAGATACTGAAAGATTTTAACCCTCAACAAGACAAGCAAAACAAAAAAGGAAGGTCTACTAAAACTTGCAGCTGCATTTTCTGTTTAAACCAGAAGCACCATTAAAGCAGAGACACAAACTACCTTAAAGTTACCATGGCAATAGCTCTTATCCATGCTGCTTACCATTGCACCCTAATCTCTATAGTCATCATTTTTTAACTAGGTGAGCACAAACTGTGTTGGCTGGTTGCAGCCATGATGGCCCACACAGATCAGCAAAACCATGAAAACTCTTCAAGACAGCAAACAGCAGGGATTTGGCTTAGTATATTCAAAAGCACATAAAACAGCAAACTCCAGACATCCACTTAAAAGGATGACCCTCACACAGTTTTAGTAACGAAAAATAGGGCCTGTGCTTTCATGTGCTGTACAGTTATTGTCATCTTTTATAACTACTCTTAACTTGTGCTTGATATTCAAAAATCTAATCTATTTCTCCTTGAGGTGAAAAGTCAGAAGACAGACACTAAGAAAAAAAAAAAAAGCAACTGTCTGCAGAAATCCAGAAATCACAATATTTCTTTGTGCGCTTGTGCCCTGGACATGGAAGCCCTTGCACCACACATCCCACGGGCAGGTGAGGGAAGAAGCACAACAGCTTGGCTGCACAACAGGGTGAAGTCAGAGGCGGATGTAGCAGCTGGGAACCATGAGCTGGAGCAAAGGTATGAGCTGAGCCATGCCAGGCCCTGATGCAGGACAGCTTGTTGGTGGATGGCAAATGCTGGGCTTGGCATCCAGGTGCAGATAGATGAGGAAGGCTCTGTGCCTCACCTACACAGGATGCTCCTCCATTTGCATGGGATGAGAGGGACAGACTCTAACGAGCAAGTCACTCATGATGGCAGATCTGACAGATCTGTACATATATAGCTACCGGTAGAGGAACACAAAACCACTGAAACTTAAAGCTACAGGTTTACAAGACATGATGAATCATCCAATATCTCACCATAGCCAAAACCAGCATGTCTCACTCTCTCCATCTCTTCTTCCCACCAACACTTCCAGCACCTTAAGCCCATTTTGATGCTCAGACCTACTTTCTACAGGAGCTGATTCAATGCACTAATATTAAAGGAAACTAACCTAGCAATGAAGGGACTAAGCAGGCTTCCATTAGGTTCTGGTGCACAGAAGGACAGGGAGGAAGGCTCAAGGAGCACAGAGGCTAGTTCCCTCTGAGGGCAGGAGGCTGGTGTACAACCCTGGGTCACAAGTAGCAAGGCCTGTTCTCTCTGGGCAGCAGGCAGCCAAGCCAGTACATTTGAAAACACGTGCGAAACCACAGACTGAATGCAAAAAGACCTTCCTAGAAAGAAGAAGAGGAGTTTATAGGGCCTGCTGACTGGGCAAATACATTTTCCTTCCAGTCCCCAATCAGCACACAACACTACTGTCAAAAGCCCCCATGCGTTTGCACTTTGCAGTTTTGACTAAATCATTTCAATGGAGAATACAGTTTAGCACATGCCTTGATTACTAAACGGGATTCATGCAAAGGATTGCAAAGGTTTATGATGTCAATGTGATAGCTTTGGAGAATATATATTTTGAATAAAAATACAGTGGAAATGAGAGCAGTCAAACTTAAGTCATTTGATGTTGTTTGTTCCACTTTTAAAAAACACACAGGAGACTTCTGGTTTTGAGCATGAAAGCTTTTCCTGAAGCAATGTTGTGCACTTTCTTCACCATTACTAAGCTCACCCTTACCATGGCAGGACACCGTAGTCATGAGCCAAGGCTGCTACTGCTTCCCTCCCCAGCCTTCCTGCAAGCCCACTGTTAGCATCTCAGACAGACAGTGAGGCTGGGGCTGCCACCTCCATCGGGGGTAACTACAGCACCTTTCAGCATGTCCCTCTCCTCTTCATTTCCTGCCTTAAGCTCCTGAAAGTAGCTTGAAACTACACTGCGAAGATCATTGTAGATGTAGCAGTAATAGATCAGATGTGGGAGAAGACTGAAGTTTTAGTCTTCTAGTAAATGAATATTTTGTAACTTCAGTCACTCAGATATTTTGGATCCCATGGCACAGCCCTTCTGATACCATAAAATTACTTACTCTTGTAGGAGTAACCTATTATTCAGACAATAATTTTTTGAGGAGACTGAAGGCACTGTGAGATCCCTCCATCTCATCAGCCTCTAGTCAAAGCTAGTTCTACCTGCAGCTTTCAGGGAGGTGGGAAGGGGGTGGGTGCTATTAAAAATAAGCTAAAAATGAGGATCAGACCATTATAATCACTGTTCTGATTAAACAGAATGCAAGTTAACTCTGTTTGGTTCACACATTTTAATAATTACCACACTATTGTTACAGCAGTTTTTAATATGACAAAATGCATGATTTTGAGATGAAAGATTTTTAAACTACTGCACGTCTCTGTATCGGCACATCACCTGCATCTCAATGTCTGCACACCTTCTGCCTGACGGCCTGTAGGCTCATGCTAAAGCGAGTCAGCCTGCAGCACACAGAGGCAGGCAGTCAGAGCCAGCATACGCAGGCCAGAAAGTCTCAATCATCAGCACAGAATTAGAATGACAGAAGTCACATCCATTTCCACTCTTCATTTTTACAGTGCAAGATTATTTGATACAGTTTGCTTGGTATAATATCTAAATGCATAGTTTTTTTCTGATATTCTCCTGCTGCTTCTATAAAACTGTCAATATTCAGATAATTAAATAAATAGTTCTGCTCTTAAAGCCAACTGTTTTTGGATCATAGCTAAGTAAAGTAGAAACTGTCTTTGTTTTTTCCTTCCAGAACAGGAAAAAGCTGAACCTTGTCCTCTAATAAGGCTGATTCAACAGGATGAGTTGAATACAAGCACAGAGGTCAAGTGGCCTTAGAAATCCCTCTTCTGATCCTCCATACGAAGGGGTTGGCAGAAGCCACAGCAGTAATACCTGAACATTAACAAGCTCAGTGTTTGCACCACACTCTGACAACAGGCTCTGTGTAAAATGTGATGACATATTAAACACAGTTCCCAACCTAATACTCAAGTGTGAAAAACAACCAACCCTCCACTAGTCCACGCAAGCCATTTCACCAGAATTTAGCACTGCCATAATTACCATAAAATAAGATGCTCTGAACCAAAAATTCCAGGTCAATCTATAAGCCCACAAGAAGCTTTTCTTTTTTTTCAGAATTGTTTCTTTCAGTGATTCAGGGATCTGAAACTTTTGAAATGTTTCATCCCGGCAAAACAAATGCAGGTTTTCTAAATACATAATTATCATTTGAAGAGCAGCTTCACATGTAAGACAAATAGTATGCACTAGCTTGACATAGTGGCCATATTTTCCCCTTTTATAATCTGTTAGCATTACTACCATTAATTTATAAGGCAAAAGAAATTTAGCAGTTCAAAGAGTGAGTTTGTCCTTAGGCAAATTACTCAGTGGCTTTTAAATGAAATCTCAAACTAACTCTATTTACCTAACACAGCATGTTCTCTTTGAATGCTTTATGTTAAAAACACCACATAAGAGTTAATCACATCTTACTAAAAAAAAAAAAAAAAAAAAAAAAAAAAAAAAAAAAAAAAAAAA
>NW_024884733.1:13756249-13836253 GCF_019232065.1 Centrocercus urophasianus | reverse complement strand
AAAAAAAAAAAAAAAAAAAAAAAAAAAAAAAAAAAAAAAACATAACAAAAGGAAACAAAAAAAAACAAAAACCCACACACATCCAAAAAACAGGCATCATGGAAGAGAAACTGAAGATGGGAGTATGTAGCCATACAATTCCCGGCCAGAGTTCTGCAATAGTTTGCAAGTCACAGGCCCTGCCTGGTCTTCTACTCCTTTGAACATTGCAGTGCAGCCACAAAGTACAAAACCCCAACAAATGTGAAGCAACAGACTCACTGACTCTACTGAAATCAAAATCTCAGTATGATTTAAGGAAAATCTGAACTGGGAAGTTATTCCTAAACATTTACCAAGAGAAGGACAAAGAGGCTCGCCATTCCTCTTCCACCAAGCTTCTCCCTTCTTTTCTTTCCACTCAAATCCTCTATCTACTTCCTTGAGCTACTACAATAAAAGTTGATAAAAGCAAATTTATTGGTTCATATCATCAGCTACACCCTGCTACATATTCAAGAGCATCTTTAGCAGTCTTTGCTTTCTACTTTTTTCATGATAACCTCTTTGGGGCAAGTATCACTTGGACCTCAAGCAAAAAGATAGGAATTCTGTCTCTTGATCAGCGAGCATCCAAGCACAGCTATTCCCATCTGCATAAACACCATGTATCACCAGGTTATCATAACAGAAGCCCACGCTGCAGGAAGACAAGTGTGATGTGTTTTAACAGACAAGTGTTATCTCATTCAACCAGAGACTACAGTGCTTCCAACCAAAGTATAAGCCAACACTATGAACATCATATGAAACCAATTATAGGATTTAAAGAATAAAAGTGATTATATGCACCAAAAAAAAAAAAAAAAAAAAAAAAAAAAAAAAAAAAAAAAAAAAAAAACCAAACTTAGAAAGCATCCTGAAGCTTTACTGTGGTACTCAACTCAAGTTTTAAGGATTTAATACTTTACTACTGAGTTTCAGGCCCCTTGTTAGGCCTAGTCCAGTAGAACCCAGAAAGCTACGAGCAGTATTACAATATTAAAAGCTATTTTTTCTTACATCAAGTTATCTGTGATGTTAATTGCATCATACACTTTCTTTAAAATTAAACACTAATTAAGATTGTGTGAAAATTTCAATTCTTCTTTCCCTGTTCTGAACTGTGAGATTCCTTGGGGGTTTTGTTTTTCTTTTTGTTTTTCTTTTTCATTTTTTTTTTTTTCCTTTTTTAAATGAGAAGTCCTTTTTTGGGGTAGTACACACTATCAAAATCAAGTTGAACAAACAGCTGAAGGTCAGTACCCAGTTGTGCTCATTATCTTATTATATAGCCTAAATGCTGTAATGTGTTTGCTTCCGGGATGTGATAATTAGCTTTGCGCTCCTTTGTTTTTCCACAAAAACGTGGAGATACCGGAATCTTTTAAGGAAACAGTGAATCATTTTGGAAGGCTGTGTGCAGTAAGAGTTGAAGTTACAACCCTTCCTAGATCTTAGAATTTAACGGCCTCAACTTCACAAAGGAAATCTGCTCTCTTGGATCCTGCTTTTAGGAAAACAGCTCCAAGAGAACCATACCAATAAACTGGAAATTTCTGCTGAGGAACATCTCAACATACACAATCAGAAAATGAAAATTCATTCTAAATAAGCCACAAAATCCACAGAAAGACCACGTTTTCCTTTCCACAGAGGATTAAAATAATGGCAATATACCTGCAGTTTAATCAAGTTAGGGCCAGTAAGTATGTGTACTGTAACCCAGCCAAGTGCTGAAATCATTACCTTAAACCCAGCATATACGCTGAACACTTTAGCTGCACATACTGCCTTCAACTCCCATTGAAATCTGTAGGTCCTTGTGGGGATGCTGGGGTTTTTATTATCTCACAGGGTCAAACTTTTAGTCCTTAATCAGGCAAGAACCCAGATGAGGTCTATGGGAGATTTGCCAGAGAAAAGATTAAATGGAGAGTGAGAAAGGATGACTCTAAACAACTTGGGAGCAGACCTTCATACAAAACAGAGAGCACACATATTGTACAACTGATTCATAGGGAGTGATCTGGCTCACACAGATTGCAGCCACATGCTAAAGGTTTGGCTGTATATATCCTACATTTGCGTCTCTCATTCGTTGATGAGAAAAAGCAACATCACTGGATGAGCATGGTTTTCATCATCTAAAACGTAAATTTTGATGGAGTGAGTGAACTTTCCCAGTGCTGAGATTTTCAAAAACCATGAAAATAATCATAAAAAAGCTCAACTGTAAAACAAAACACTGATCGGCCTGCCTGATCTTCTCTGCCCTTCACTAGGAATTAAATAAATCCTACAGCAAAACAAAGTCGTTCTCAATGAGCAGGAAATTTTCTTCAATTGAGAAATCTCTCACAAGAGAGTCAGATATCTCAAACAAATCTCTAATGTCTCTTTCTTTTTCCCTTGTGGTAAAGTTCTGTTTAAAGAGTTTTGTACCAAATGCCCCCGCTCAAGTTTCTTCCACCCAGGAAAAAGTCAAGTCTTGCTTTTAGAGCCTCTTTCTTTCCTTCCGAAATACAAAAAAAGATTTTATTTCATTCTCATAATTCCTTCCTTTATTAAACATGTGTCCACTGCTCTGTGCTCTGTAGAGTTCTGACAAGGACATTTAGAGAAACACAGAGATGTGGTTCTGCAAGAGTTAATGGCATTCACATTTTGTTAATGCACCAACCATCTGCTTGTTAACTGTAACCAAAAAGAGCATGCACATCACAGTTCACTGTTAAATGCATTTGCAAAACTATTAATAAGTTGAAAATAATTTGAGTCCGAGACACGAGTACAGTAAATACTCCCAGGCCAGCATCAGATACAAAAGGAGAACTGAGCCCGCCTCTGAATGAAATCACAATGGCTCTTCACCTCACCAACTCTTACTGGCTTTTACTTTGTTTGTCTTTGAAAAAAGAAATTGAAGAAAGGATGCCCAACATTAAAAGCCTGTACAGGGCACGTGTTGGAATGTCACTGCTGCCTGAAAAAAGAATCTCAGAACCTCAGAGCAGGCTCAAGTTTCAGTAACAGTTACAGAATTGTGTCAAACATTAGTAGAGGTTGGAAAGGACCTCTGGAGATCACCTAGTCCAACCCCCTGCTAAAGCAGGTTCCCTTCCTCTGACCCCATGAATGCTGCAATCCAACTCACTCTAAGGTAAGAGTTCAACGTGCCTCACTTCATGCCTCACCTTCATTGCCTTAAGAAGTCCCAGAGCTCCCTCGGCACTGCCAGTGGCGGGGGGGGCACAGAGGGGATCCCAGGCATGGTGGGGGTTGTGAACTCAGTCATCTTCTCCAGCAGGAATACCTCCAGATGCTTCCAGAACAACCAAACAAGACAAAAACACAGACTACATTTTGTCACACTGGCCACAGGATAACAGTGAGCTCTAAAGGAGAAACTTTCTTGCCACATTAATTCCCTGGAACTAGATAGCTCAGTGAGTCTTTTCCATTTCAACAAGGCATACAACAGACCTACATATGGTGTGAGTAAAGAAAAATCATGCAGTGAAACTTTCAAAGTGACTTGGCATCATGACACTAACTCATGTTTTCAAGTACAATCAGTAAAGTACAGCACTATTTGGAAAACAGTCACTATCCTGGAGCTTACTAGATGTAAAATAACTTTGCAGTGGAGTCAGCAGGCTGTGGGGCCTCACGCATGCTTTATATGCTTTGAAACAGTCCCCAAGAAAGGTTATTAAACAAGATGACTAATATATCTTCCCGTCAGACAAGACACACTTAAAAACTGTCACCGAGTCGGCGCGTGGTAGTGGCAGTTTGTACCATGAAATTTGAAATTTGTTTTGCTGGAATTGGTCAGAGTCTGAAGGTGATCCTTGCTATGCATCTCATGTACCCAGATTATTATTTTTAAATTATTACAATTACTTTTGTAGAAGAAAGTAGCATTTAAATGACCCATTTAAATGGATCCATAAGCAGTATTAGTTTTTATTTTGAGGAACAAACAAGAGCTCGTGACCATCTGTCTAACCTGACAGAAGTTGGAAACCATATAAAAGGTAATTTAAAACAAAGAAAAGCAAATAAATGATCCTACACAGGATCTGGTAAAGTTACTGTAAATCTTCTCATACGGTTCAGTTTCAAAAGGAAAAGCATGCAAATGTCAATGCTATTGGTGGTACAATGGTACATTTCCTTTCCATAATACATCAAATTTCACTGTTGAAAACTATATTAAGATGGCAAATCCTTCTTGCAGACATAGTTACAATGATCACATGAATTTTTAAAAAGCATCTGTCATTTCTACTTGTACTTTTAGGGTAAATGGTGTAGCTATGCCAGCTACATTCTATTTTGCCACATGCTTCATTTTTGGCAGGGAATGCTTTACTTAAGAGTTGATGACTAACTGCCACCAGGTAAACCACAGATCAACAGATACTCAAAAGACTTTGACAAAACTTTGATACCACACTTCTGTAAGAGGAAATTCAGTTTTGATCTAGAACAAACATAGGCTGCTAAAGAAAAGGGAGGCCCCAGGGAGGCCCCCCTGCTCTGGCCACCCACTGTCAAGGGTGCTCCTGTGTTTGCACTAGCAATCATGATGGTGCAGGGAAAACAAACAACGCTTCTGGGGCTTCAAAAGCTCTCACACGAGCAATGGGAGCCAGGCTGAAACTTGTCCTTCCTATCAGAGGTCCAGTGGTAAAACTTATATCCACTTCCATGAAGTTAAGACCCATTATTTTATGAAAATTTTGTAAGATTCATAGTGATTTTCTGCTCATACAGTCCACAGACAATCCTAACATTATATCACTGGAAGAGAAATTACTTGGTCAATTGTAAGCTTGACGGCATAACTGCTGGGAAAAAAATATATATCCCTGCCAATCAACTGAGGAGTGGTATCAACATTTTCTAATGGGACACCAATGACTTCAGATACAAACAACCAAAGAAATAATCACAGTATGTGATTTCAGTAAGGTCAACACAGACCAAACTCGTAGTAAGAGTTAAACAAGGCAGCCCAGTTCTGTAGCCCCAATGCTCTCAGCCCTACTACCAGCCTCGTAAGATTGGCTGGAAAAGAACAAAGCTCTTCTCGTGCACAAATTACCTTTCTGGATAATAAGGCTACAGCAACAAAACAAACTCAGAAATAAAGCATGGACTTGTATTCTCATTTACCAGTAATTTTACTGCACTTAGTTCCAAAAGTAATGCCTCCTATTTATACCCACGGAAACTACAACAAATACAAAGAGCATAATAACAATATTTGATAAAGCAAATTCTCTGCTACAAAACACTTTCCCAACACAGCCACTACCACTAGTTATGCATCGTTACCAGCAATTAACAAATGTCTGCAGGCTGCACTCATAAACAGGCTCATTCAGCAAGCAGCAATGAATGTCAGCGGGTGCCATTTTTTATGGATTTTTTATCCAGTGACACATCTTTACTCCATCTACACTTCTATGTCAGATACCAATTTGACAAAGTGCTCCTCTGTCACACGGCAACAAAATGTAATGAAATATCGGTGGGAAGGTTGAACCACTACTCACCAACATTCATCTCTGGCCCTGGGAGAACACCACAAAATGGTAGGCACTACTTTCAGAGCAGCCCTTGTACAATCAGTAACAGTTTAGTTTACCACCTAAAACAGTTGACTGCAGTTTTCATGCACCCATAAGTGCAAAGAGAGACCACACAAACACATAACTAAACTGTTGTTTAAGAAGCCTGTACCAGTTGCTGTATGTATGTATTAGGGGCTTTACAAAGGCATCAAATACTAATTAGTGTTGGGATCACACTAAATAAGAAAACAGACGTCTTAGATACAAACAGATACAGTCAGGTATTAGACACAAGAGGAAGAACATACTCCAGGGAAGAGAGGAACAAAGCATAGCACCCATTGCAGTCATAGAGTCCCATTGAAAGGAAGTAATTACGCGCGTCTCCTCACTTGCACAACAGCCCTTGCAGGTTTCTACTAAATCTCTCTAATTCTACTAGTGATGTACAGCACAGAAAGTGTAACTAGAAGTCAATAAGGAGAAAAATCCAGCAGACCTATGCATTGCAAATAGAGGAAGAATATCAAAGGACTTCTGACTAGGACAGCTGTGTTCATACTGCCTCAGGAAACAAACTCTAGGATTAAGAAGAAAGATGACCTGTGCTACACTGCTCTAAATTTTATGCCATTTTATGCATATAACATTATCCTAGAGTCATAATGTCATGTGACCATATCTGTAGCAGAAACTTACTGCCTGGTTTAGAGCAAGATTAAAGGGCAGAAGATATAGCAACTGTACAGGCAACTATGATGTGAAAGCAATCTTTCCTGTCACAGTATTTCATAGCCCATAAGGGAGTAATCTGAATCCCCAGAGAAGTATTCCAGCAAGGAACCCCACGAATGAGCACAGGGATGTCAACATAACAGGCTGGCATAGAGGAATAAGGATGAAAAACAATCGCACCCCTTCTACTGGATTGGAATGTCTCCAGTTTCAAAAAATAATTGGAAGCAATTGGAACATGGAGAGAAGGTAGGTACCAGAACTGTACCTACACTGAGTGACTGAGTTAATTCAGTCAACTACATCAAAACAAAGCGTTTTATCTATTGCACTGATAAATCCAGTTCGCTAGGCCAAAAAGCATTGATTCATTGTTCAAAAAAATGTTCCCTTATGAACCCAGATTTCATTCTACTTTTTCACTGAGCAATCTCATCAAATCATATACATAAGCACTTGACCTAAAAAAGACATCTTATGTGCAGAAAAAAAAAGCGAAAAGAAAAAGAAAAGATTTCTTAGCAATCTCTTTATCTGAAATCTCAAACAGCTTTTGGCTGAATACTTTTATATAGTTATTCTATGGTGTTGAAACAAACAGAAAAATTAGCTGTTCAGAAGTTTTTTCCCTGCATATAGGAAGATTTTAATAACACCATTAAGCAGCTCAATGCTCAGAACAGTTTCATTAGAATTCTTTTCTCCTGAAACATACTAATAAAATTAAAGTTCAGCCTGGTAGTCATAGTGCTGACTTACAAGCTTCTTGCTGCAAATGTAGCTTTAATATGCTGTAAATGTAATGAAGACCAAAATGTCAGTAACTTTCATTTTTAGAACGATTTTACTTGAAATCCATCATCCCAGACTGCCTTAAACGTCAATTTATTAAAAAAAAAAAAAAAAAAAAAAAAAAAAAAACCCTCTAGAAAATTTACCAGCAACAGAATAGGGTATTTTTCTGAACAGTTTTTTTTTTTTCCTGCTACTGATATGAAACATTCCTTAGTCTGAGTAATTCAGTAATATGGTTGAGTTTTTTGTTGTTTGCTATTTCAGTTGTGTTTTTGCCTGTTACAGAAAGTATTACTAAAGTCATCTAGCTAGCCTTCTAACAAGAGTCACTTGTGAAGCATTTACTCAGGTATTATCGCTCAGGCAATTGTAATCTTCTCTTAAAAAAAAAAAAATTCTTCAGAGAGTCCTTCTCGTGATGCATATTTTAGCTCTCTCACTTCCACCCATGATGATACATGTTATCAGAAAGATCAAATATTAGCACTGAGGGAAGGAAAAGTACTACTTCAGTAAGAAAAACAGCTACTACTAGGCTAGTTCCAGAAAGCAGCCGAGACAAGTAATACCCACAGTAATCTCTAAAGAGCTTTCTTGCCTTTTTTATCAAACACTTGTTACTTTTTCAGCTTAAAGGTGAAAATATCCCATAGAAAAATAATTGCAGATTTGAATTCTTAGTATTATGAAAGGAAATTTTGCTACTGATCTAGCATTCCAAAGCAGGAAGTGTGGAAAACTAGCAACCTTTTAAAGAATATGTAACTAACAAATCAGCTCCAAAGAGGTAGAGTGCCTTAACACAAGAAACTGAAGCCACATATTGAATTTCTAACACGTAACTCAAACTACACATGGATGTCCCACCTGCTGTTGCAATCTTTCCTCTAATGATGCAAGACTCATATTTCACCTGAAAACCTTTTTCCCTTCAGCAAAGTAAGAGTGGTCTCACATTTCCCCCATCCACTTGATTTAAGTGTGACTTGTTCTCCTTCCCATAAAAATGATTGATTCTCTTTTTAAATAAGAGTTGGAATGGCAGAAGAAGAAGAAAGAAAAAAGCAGCAGCTCAATCAGTTAAGACACTCCTCAGAATATTATAACTAATTTATGGCTTGCCAAAACTTCAACCAGCCTGCTCCTTATCTGAGATCAGAGAGAACTTCTGTAGTTCAGCATCCATTAGTCTAAACACAAGCAAGAAAGGCAAAAATTTTGACATAACTTTAAATAAAGGCTTTGTGATTTTCATGCTCCAAAAAAGGGCATGGGGAGGTTTTGAAGAATTAATAAGATAACTGCAGTTGGGACCAATGTGATCCAAGCACTTGAAAGCTATGATGTTAGCCCTTTAAACAGTCCTGCATGGAAGAAGACAGGACAGAACACATCTGTTTTAAGTACCAAGAGACTAAGACCAGGAGATGAAATAACTCATGGCAAGATCACAGAGAAAGTCACTAATCCAAATATAAGCCTTTCATCTTCAGTCAAGAGCCAGGGCTTGTGGATGACTCCTATGCCTTCAATCCACCTGTGGCCACCAGAACTAGGGGCTGCACAAGAAACGTAATGCAGCCAGCAGCCCAGCAAACTCAGACCCTGCCCATGGCCAAGGACAGCCTGCAGCCAGAGGGAATTGCACTGACCGCCTACAGTACACACCCCGCCCTCTCTCAAGGGTCCTGCAGACACAGGCATTTGCATTTAGTCACCACGAAGGAGGAACACATGCACACCAAATCACACGGGGCAGCTGCATGTTGGCTACATGAAAAGCACACGTCAGTCCTAGGGCAGAAGTCTCCACCTCAGCCCTCAGCCAGGGCCTGGGCAGGCACTGCCCTGAGCCATTCCGGGTAGGGCCGCTAACCAAGGCACCAAGCAGCCCAAAAAGTGCTGGTACATCTCTGCTGGCTGGTCATGTTCCAAGAGCTTCACCACAGAAGCCTGGAGTGAGCCATCCACACCATGATGTCTTTTGCTATCTATCCTATGAGAAACTGCATGAAGCCTCACTCATTTGAGCCCTGAGAGCAAGCAGGCAGCCTGCACATCAAAAGTACCTGACATCGTACAGCAGGGCCACAACAAGGGCATGGAAAGGCAGCTGAGACTGCAGGGTATTGTAGCAGAGGAGAAGTAGATAAAGAGATCCTACCAAAACTCACTGCAAGGCACATGCATCTCCTCACATACAGCCTCAGTCACATCTGCCTGCTGCCCAGAAGCCAGATATTCAGTGAGCAGTTGTCTGCACTGTGCTGCTTTAATCACAGCTTCTTTGGAGACAGTAAAGCTGTTTCAAAATCATGTCAGTGTAACTAAAAGCAAAGCAGAGCTCCCGTAATTAACTTCAAACTTTTGGGGGAGCTGGACACAACATCTCAGCTTGTGCATGTCAAGATGCTAACACACATGAAGAAGTGAAGATCAATTATTCACCTGCTTGTGGCAGCACATGTTAAGCAAAAATTAATAAACAGTAATAATAAATGCACAGGGAGAAAGAGAGGGGAACAGACAATAAACAAGGAGTGTTTCAGAGTGAAGCAAAACTTGCTGAAAACATAAACAGCAACAAACCTCAAAGATGTTTCCACAGCTTACTGCTGATTGGCTCTGTGTGCTCCTCTATGCGCTATTTCCAATAATGAAGGAATAAATATATTCTCAGGTTCCATCTCTGACAGTTAAAATCCCTTTTTTATTAAATGCCTATTAGTGAGTCCCACAGTGTTGCAGTTGCCAAATAAGGGAACAATAGCTCCATCTTTTACAAAGTACACTTGAAAACATAAAGAAAAGCACACTGTGCTTAAAACAGTTACACTTCACAAAATTATTAAAAACCCTTGCTTTTGTCACCTGGGGTCAAAATTTATCCTTGGTGAAATTCCATTGACAGAGAACAAGCTTACACAAAAGAGGAATCCAACCCAATGCCTCCAGGTAATGAAACACTGCACAGCCTTTGTGCTGATTTTTTTTTTTTCTACTCCAAATTCATCTCTCCTCTGACTTATAGCCTGAGGAATTTCAGTTCCTTTTATTATCATTAGCACCAGAGAATAAATGTATTTCTCTTCTGTGAAAAGGAACATACCTGGTCCTTACGTTCACTTTATACAATAGGAAACCAGCATAGAAACAACTGTGTTGACACATGCAAATATATTTAAGTGGAAAAGTTTATCAAAGAAAATGTGTTCTAGAAACTCAAATTTTCCATGTGAAAGCAACAACTGTGTTTCTAACAGCATATCCTCCCTTTCTTGTTGAGACATCTAGGATCACACTGGGGAATGCTGGGTTTGGAGGCACTACAGTCCTTGAAGCCTGATTTTTCCTGTCTTGTGTCAACAGATAGAAGTCTGTTGTTTGATGTTTGTACATGCCCTGCTTGGTCCAAATTACAGAAGTTATGTTATTCCACAGCAAAAGAAAAAACCAAGCACAAAAAAAAGCGAAGGTAAGCAGATTCAAGAGAACTCTGGGGTGAATAACGTTAAGACCAGCTGAGGTCTTTTGATGGGAGAAGAATTTTAAAACAGATATGAAAGAAAATAAAAATGTTTTAAGGATAAATACAAACTAGTTAGAAGGTAAGGAATGAGGTATGTTCCAGAGTACCTTTTACTTCATCAAAGATATGATGGGATCGGGGAACTTCTGTATCTCTCTTTGGTATTCATGTTTTTAGTCAATTAATAAGCCCTTTTCACTTTATCATCGAGAGTAAGGGGTTGTGTTATTTTTAAGACAAATGGCAAATGGAGAAGCTAAAACAGCATTAACAAGGGCCTATAATAGAGGAAAGGATATTTAAAGCTCTACAAGCAAAATCCTAAATCCCAATTCCCTTCAGAAAACAGAAGAACTATTTTTAGCATAGTATTTATAAAATTATTATGTGATGCTTGTAACTTCTTAAAGACTAGTTTCTGTTAAATAAGACATAATAAATCTGCTTGGAAAGACAAGGATTAATGTCATTCAACATACCACACCTTAAAATTTTCTGTATAACTGTTTTTCATCAGTTGAATGCTATCCTCCAGAGATGCTCAGTAATGCTACCATTTGCCTGCATCCATACAATTCAAGTACTGCACTAAGGGCTTCATATTTCTTAGAATTCCTTTGACATCATCCAGAGTCAGTTTTAATCAAAGACTTTCAAATTCACTTATAAATGTTCTGCTTCAGCAGAGCACTTAGACATACGCTCAGTTGTTTTGCTGAATCGGGACCTACCACCCCTCCATGTGGGTGCAGTGTTCAGAAATTCAACTGTTTATAGCTTCAGAGTCTTGCTGATAAAGGAAAAATGCAGCCTGCTGAGTTTCAGCAATTCTGAGGCTGCAATACAACTCTCTTCTGAAATATATAGCCTTTCTTTGTATCCAGGCACTTCAAGTTTTCAAGAAATTTGTGTTTTTCTGAAGATAAAAATACTATTTAAGCCTAAGCCACAGAGAAATGACACCAGATCTGATTCGCTTGAGAGACAGACCGATTACATTAAGAAACTAATGTACACAGGAGTAGATCACCAAACAGCAGAGCTGTCAGTGGTTCCTAATTAGCATTTCTCAGAACTGAGTGATGAGCCCTTCTTAAAGGAGCACAGCTGCTCCCTTCCAGCCCTGCTGGTGCACAGCATGGCAGTGGCACCAGCACAGCACAAGCCAGGTGGCACACAAACCACCTGCTGCTCCTTCAGCTCCTCTGTGAGGATGCATGCCTTTAAACACTCCGAGTCCAACTTCCCTAGCAGACTCGCTCATGCAGATGCTTGAGAGGCAGAAATTACTGGGCAGTGTTTCAAGGTAGAGTTTGGTTATAGCAATAATGAACTAAAGGAAGAGAAAGATAGAGAGTAAAATCCTTATGCATTTGATGTCAAAACCAGTCTGCGCTTTGCTCTAATTCTAGTAATTTGAGATGAAACCTCTGTTCTCATCCTCCAACCACAGTTTAAACAAAAAACCCCACACCTCTGGCAACAAATATTTTTAGGGAAAATAAAGCCAGTACATTACATCTGGGAAATATGCAACAAACATTGTCCAAAAGGGAAGGAAATTTGTGTGACTCCTACTTTGTTTCAATCACGTCCTTCACCTTAGAGTGGAAGGGCTTTCTATTGCACTTTGAAGACTCCTATATTGCTTTCACAGCTCAAGGTTGAGGGAAATTCCTCTTAAAGTAAACAAAGAAAAGATGCCGTGACAGGGCCTGTTTCTTCCTACTGTTATGCTTGCTAATAGGACACCCATCATCACCATACCTAGGGGCACTCCAGACTCAGGAGACCAGCATACAAGCAAATCGCATGTTGAAATTTTTGACAACGAAGCACATGCTCTGAACACAAGGTTGCTCATAAGAACAAATACAGAGACAGAAAACAAAAAGTGAGGGCAACAATATAGTAGAAAAGGAGGGAATGGGGCTGTTGAAAGAAAACCACTAAGGCAGATGTAACAAAAGAAGGAAAATTCATAAGTTTATATAATAGAGGATGGATAAATTGCTCAACATATATCCACTTATTCAACTACTACAGTCTCCACTGGCCTGACCACAACAGCATCGCCATGAGACACATCTACAGGGTAAGCAAGGGAACACAAAATATTAGGTGGGTCAGAGGAATGAGAACACGGCCACATGGGCAACTTCTGGTCATATCAGACACCATGGTTGCACTGCTTTGTCCATAGCAGGGACAATTTGTACCACCCAAAGATGTACCTCAGACAGAGCAGACCCACAGTCTGCATCACTCTTCTGTTTCATTGTAAACAGCTAGGCAACAAGATGGAAAAAAGAAAAGAGATCCAAATTTAAAAAAAATGCTTCCCACTCTCTCAGTAAAACCTGCATTGTTGAACATCGGGCCCTCAGGCTCTAGTATAGGTACACATTTCAATTTCTCTAAGGCTTTTTATCAAGACATCATGCACCCAACAGCACAAATTTGCTATTAAGTAAACGCTTCAGTCTTTGATCTAAGCTACATTAGGACCACATTTTTACCCTCGAGACTACAAAGCCAGACTTGCTTATGAAGTTACGCATGGCTGCAGCATGTGCAGTTCTTACAGTCTATGTGAAGTTCCTACTGCAGGTTGCCTGATCTTTGTTCAAGCACACTTCAAAACTCTGACTCCTTCAGACAAGCAGATAGTTTGCCAGCAATTCTCTTCCATTCAGAAGAAAAATCGCAGAGAAATACAGGTTTTCCTCGCAGTATTTTTCTGTACAACCGAAGCAGCAGAAATATGAGAGGACAAGAAATCAGCGCATAGGGTGGAAGCAGAACAGATCCATATAAGCATTTAGATACATACATCTCAGAAATAAGAGGAAATAGAGGAAAAACATTATTTGAATATTTATATAAAACCATTTCCAAAGCAAAAATCAGTGAAGTGTATTCCTTAGTTGATTAGCATGAAGAATAGCAGCCTTTAAGCTCAGGTTTGCATATGCGTCTTTGTGCATCATGACATCTAACTCAGTTTTTGTTGTTGCTGTTGTTTTTTAATATGTATATTTAACACACAACTACTTGAAAAAGCAAAATGAAAAGCAACGGAGATTCTGCCTAGAAGATTCACTGTATCTGAAAAGATAACAAAGCTGAAAATATTAGAAAACGAGAAACAAGATCTTCAATATCAGTGGGAGACTAACAAAATAAAGGTTTGCTCTCCAGTATCAGCCTCACTACTTAAGAAACAAAGAGGAGGCTGGAAAAAGGCTCAATATATAAAAATCAACACCCTAGGGAGGTGGCATGCTGCCCCCTGCCTCCCCCAGGCCTCACCACAGGCATGCAGGGATTTTATTTATACTTCTCAGTTTTATTTATATTTCTTAGTTTTATTTGTAGTATGGGAAGTAGTAGTTTGTTAATTATTCAGGCTTGATAAGGGAGAGTTCTGTGCTCTGGTGTTTAACAGCCAAGACTGTGGTACCCTGGCCATCACATTGACAATAGCTCAGTCATTTGCCACTGCTTTTTCCACACTGAAAACACACTGCTTGCTCCCATCCCTGTTTCACTTACAACCACAAACTCTCTCATTTACTTCTGTGACTGTAAAGTTTAATTGTTTACATTAACAGGACTTCATGACTACTACCAGAAAAACATTGCAAAAGCTCTCTTTAAATAACCTTCACAGAGGTGTCCTTCCTCAGTTGTAACAGTATTTGCTTCATCTCAACCTCTACCCCTCCTTCAGCACAATCTATCAGTTCCTTACTGCTTGTATATTACTGTAATCATGATACATTTTAAATGAACTCATCTTTCTCATTAAGAATTTACTGCAAAATGAAAAAGAACAAAACCAAAACCCACTGAGCAGGGACAGCCAGAAACCATGACAGTAGGACTCCCTTCTATCTTCTCCCAAACCAACTGACCCCACTACTCCTTCCTTGTCTTCTCTTATTCCCACACAGATAGTGGGAAGGATCTCCAGAAGTGAACCAACTTGGAAGCTAGCCCTGCTCAGGGCAGGGGGCTGGACTGTGCTTGCAGAGATCCTTTACAACCAGGAGCATTCTATGAACATTTCATGAATAAGCATTTAATCAGATCCATGGCAATTTTGATTTTGAAATAGCTGTCAATGGAATAAAACACAGAACTTGTAAGTAAAACCAAAAAGAAACAGAAGAGATTGCAAAAGAGAGAGATGCTAAGGTACACTGGATAGTACTGTATAGTAGTACTGTATTTGATAGCACCTTTAAAGTAGTGTTTTTAATTAAAGCTGGCATCAAGCAATCTCAACAATAAAATGTAACCGTGGTTGCTATGAACTAGAACGTAGTTTTTATTTTCTACACTGGTACTTTCCCTTAAAGTAGATTTTTCATGAATTGACAATGACTCTGAGTCAGACAAAGTAATCCCTCCTGAGCCAAGATCAGCATTCATACCCTCAGCTCAGGCCACAGACACTCTGACACACCCTGCATTGCTAAAAGTTCATCTGTAATGAAGCTATTGCAAAATGTTAACATCATGTACTATTAAATAATCGAAGTTACTAATGCTGGATGGATGCCTTCAGGAGGTCAGCCCCAGAGAAAGTCCCACAAGGTTTGAGGGTTTGAAACAACATAAATTTCCATGCTGATGGTGAAAGGAAGCCAAATTGTAACATATTTAATTGCTCAGCCACATCTCTTCCAAAGCTGGTCATCTTTTCCACAATGAAGACATCTCAGATTTAAGAAAGCCTTCTGTCCACTGTCCACTTTTCCCACTACCTCATTTTGACTGACTATATATCCACTTGGCTGCTTCTCCAGCGAACCATGCTGTAATCAAACTGGACACATAAGAGGCTTCCCCTTGTAACCACAGGAAGAACTTCGACAAACAAACATACTCAGAAGAATCACTTCAGCACTTGAAGAAACTTGAATATAATCTCGGTACTTGAAGTCTATGGATCTTTCTCATTTATTTGTCACAAGTTATTGCAACATGGAGCTATGAAAACCCCTGCTGAAGACAAGATGCGCAGCAGGCACAATCCCCATAAATGGCAATGCATCTTCCTAGCCCATGAGACCTCCAATAACACCAACTTTTAATAAAAAAGACTTCATTGTCACCATTGATAGTTAATTTTGAAACAGACCAGACAACTGTTAGAAATGACACAGGTGAAGCTTGTCCCATAGGAGAAGAAAGATGCTTTCAGTGCTCTATTACAATATCCTTCAGGCTTACTGGTCTGGAATTTTTGTCTAATTCCTTTCTATAAACTAAACAGTCATAGCATAATTATAGATTGGAGACCTTGAAGGAAGCACTACGCTGGTATGTATGTTACTACTGCAGTTCTTGAATGGTTTTAATTGGGAAGATAGCTGCATGAAAACTCTTATAGAAACAGCATTTCACACACCGTCACACTAGCTGGCCTATGTATTTCCAGTGTGAAGCCCTAATTTTGATCACTAATTCCAGGTATATACAATAAGTTACACTGAATGAATGATTTACATAACACCACCTACCTGCATCTGCAAAACACAAAATCATCAAAGCAAACACTGGAGTCACACAACTCGAAGACATTGTTGCAAACACCATCTTCTTAAATCAGCTCTTTCTGTAGCTCTTCATGTAGATTTACTTTCTTTGAAAATTGTGGTGTGCTTTGAAATCAGATCTTCCAGACTTCTAATTGCCTAGAGTAAGAAGCAAAAAAAAAGAACAACACAATATAAATACAACTTACAGAAATGTTACTAGTTATTGAAAATTCTCTCTCTTGTAACAAGAGAAATAGAACTCCCTTCCTCGAGAGAGTATTGGAGAAGTGCAGTTCATATTGCCAGACAGTCTGGGCAGTGGTAGCCTAGCACTCTTTCCCCTCTGCACTTGAGCACTTCTTGGCAGTCACTGCTCTTCAGTATCACACATTGTGCAAGTGGTGATCTTCTTGGAAGTGAAAACCCAGAGTTCCTTTTGTCAATTAATAATTGTACTGCTGAAGCCTGGAAACAGCATTCAGTCTCAGACAAGTTAACTATTCAAACTCCCTAGGACACTTAAATATTCATTTATTTATCTGTTGCTACCTTTATTATACCAAAAAGAAACATGTGTTTCACGTGTGTATTAGCTGGTTTATGGGTAACATGATAAATGTGATTCATTTCTCAGCATAATATATTCTGAAATCTTCTCAAGACCGTTTGACTACAATATTTCCTAATATTTAAAGAGATTTCATTACTTAATGTACCAGGCCATTAAAAACAAACAAAAATCTTGGATGTTCTGAACAAATAAGTGACAACACAGTGGATACTTGCAAACACTGGAAAACTGTAAAAACTTCTGATCAAATGTACACCACATATTTTTATGGGGAAATAAGTGTAATACATACAACATCATATTCCACATATATATATATATATTTAGACCTCCAGCAATCTAAATGTGTAGAATGAGACCAGGGGCCAAGTAGGTAGGCAATGAGAACATTGATATCACATCCAATCAAATAAAATCTCATATGCTTTGCATCCTTAACAGGTGCCCTGGGTAACATGCTTCTTGCAGGATGGAAACACAGGACAAGGAAGGAGCCAGGTATCCATTACAGCACGGGCTCCACGTGGCCCGCTCTCAAGCTCTGCGTTCCCTCATAGAAGCAGTCTGACTTGCATTTCCTAACAGTTTTTAGCACACAGAATTTCTGGTTGAAATTCTAGAACTGATACTTTCCAATGTATAATAGCAACGAAGGAAGGAAGCCCCCTAAAGAAATGGTAACTCCTGTAATTCTAACAATTGAGCTCATTCTAGGGAAAACAAGTTTACGGCAGACTCTAAAGAGGGACATTCATTCCTTTGCGCAATGAAAAGATCTCTGTATCTTCAAGGAAAAAAAAAAATCTGGAGAAGGATGAACAGACACAACCAACACTAGAGACCGAAAACAGCTCAAAACAGGAAAACCTCACAAAATCACAGCTTCCCTGGACAATTTGCAGGGCTTGTAAAATTAATTCATCCTGAGCCTACTGGAAGCAATATGCGAGTTCCCAGATACCTCTTGTTACACACAAACACATACACCAAGAATGTAAGGTTACACAGCTAAACTTAAACCAAAAGGGAAACTGAACTTTGTGGTAAATTAAGGCCAACCTTCGTTAAAGGGAAATGAATTGTCGACAGGAGTGTTGGACAATCCTTTAAACACAGAAGCTTTGAACATGAAGATCCAACTCAAACAAGTTTAATGCCAAAATTGCAAGCCAAAAGGAATTTGCGGCAGATACTGAACATCATTTGGGAAGTTAAATATGAGCTGGAATCATTCGTTGCTACTTCTCTAGATGAAGAGAAACCTTAACATACTCAGAGTATTTGGTTGTTAATTCAACTTTTAAATGTTGCCATAAAAACAAACGATAAATACAGCATATCAAAAGCCTTCTAGCCACGTTGCCTTTTGTGAACTCTGATACTTGCAGTTCTCCTCCAACTCAGGAAAGTCTGTGACTCTATAAAAGATCACCACAACATACTGAAAGAGCAAATAGGCAATGAATGAGCATTCAGAAACTTGATGAAGTGGTTAGACATCAGTAGTTCAACACTGAACAAAAAGGAAAATAAAAAGACAACTTGAGCACAGTCACTCAGTAACACACCAAGTAGGAATGCATACGATATTACTCAGATAACTGCCATCAGAACAAACCTCTCATTCTTCCGTGACACTTTTATAACTCACACAGTTATGCAGAAATGAGGAGCATAGAGAAAGGAGAGATCAAGCTTTGCTGCTAAGAACAGCTCAGCATCCCATTCTACAGTGACCATCTACCTACGTACGCTAAAATGACAAGTTCAGATTCAGCATTGATTTGGGGCAGATTATTTAAAAGGGAGAGAGGATACATACATACATCCATTTTCAAGAGAAAAAGAAAAGAATGATATTTCATCCCTGCCACCCACCAACCAAAACATTTGTAACTCAGAGCTGACAGCATACAAACCAAAAGCCCTAACCTTCTCTTCAATTCTGCCAGGTCAAAGGCTGAAATAATAAAAATTAAATGAAAATCAGAAAGATCTTCCTAAAGAATGAGTTCATTTTCTTGAAAATAAGCATTCACAGAATTAAAAAGGAGGGAAAATTTCACCCCTGGAGAGACAATGTGAAAGGGTGACAAACTGACAGCAATTTTCATGAATTTAGGAACTCCCAGCTACACAGATGTCTGGAATAACAAGTTAAGTCAAGCACAGACAAGTATCTGACTAATAATTAACTTAAGAATAAACCTACCAAACATGCAACTTGTCTGTATTTTGGAAAACTTGATAATCTGTCAACTTTAAGTCACAGGTCCTTAACAGCTAGCTCAGCAGTTTCAGAGAGGGTACCCAAAGGCAAAAAAAAAACCAAAAAAAATAGAAAAAGAAAAAGAAAAAGGCATTAGAAGAAAAGGCGGCACTGGTTTGGCTTGCACATTTTATGTCATTTCGTACTGGAAAGAATGAGGGCTGTGAGCACACAAAGCCAACCATATTCTGTGCCACATCAAAAGCAGCATGAGCAGCAGGCCAAGAGAAGAGATCGTTGTCCTCTACTCCAACACAACTGGAGGACTGCATTCAGCTCTGGGATCCCCAGAACAAGAAGGTCATGAAGCTGCTGGAGCAGGTCCAGAGAAGGGTCACAAAGATGTTCAGAGGACTGGAGCACCTGCCTTCTGAAGCCAAACTGGGAGAGCCTGGAGAAGGCTCCACAAAGAACCTACAGCAAGCCATCATTCAGTACCTAAAAGGGACCTACAGGAAAGCTGGAGAAGGCTTTCTTACAAAGGCATATAATGACAGGACAAGGCATAATGCCTTCAAACTAGAAGAGGGTGGATTTAAATTAGATATTCTGAAGAAATTCCCATGAATTTGTTGAGGCACTGGCACAGGTTGCCCAGAGAAGCTGTGAGGGCCCCATTACTGGAAGCATTCAAGGTCAGGTTGGTTGGGGCCTTGGTTAGCCTGGGAAGATGTCTCCACTCATGGCAAGGTGATGGAACCAGATGGCCCATAGGTTCCTACTATCACAATCCACTCTGTGACTCCATTTGGCAACATATACTCAATAGAATGCTGGTGTTTTGATCAATATCCGTCTTTCACAAGTCAGCTATGAAGTTTTACCTGTATCATCTGACAGTACCAAAGAGAAACAAAAAAAGAAAAAGTGTGCTCTACTGCAAAACATGTCGCATTTTGCATCAGTGTGAAACCTTCTGTAGTTAAAGAATACATGAAACCTGAAAATGAGGAAAAGTTGATGAAGTCCAGTGAATGGTGGGATATTTTCTGTGAAACAAGAGAAGAAAGATGTGCAAAAGGATTGGGAGCCTAAACTATTTACCCAAGCAATAAACAGAACTCTTAGTTAATTTGAGATTCAAAAGAAATTTCCAAGAGAACCATCTTTTCCTTTGGGGTATATCTGGGTAGCTATTTTTGCAACTGAGGTCACTGAAAGGGAATATTAAAAGTATAATTAAAAAGTCCTGATGAGGAAGTGGAAGAAGATGACATGAGGGCTTCTGGATTACTAAACATACTATTTTCATCCCTATGTTCTAAACTACTACAGGCCGTAAGAAAGGTGGACAAAAGAGGGCATCTGAATCTGGAGTCACCGAAGACTCATGGTCAAAGAAGCATAGCCTGGTAGGAACTTTTTTTGCAGGGATAGAGGCCACTAGTCCTAATATAAATGAGGGCCTGAACACTATGAAAGAGCTGCTTCACTGCAAAGTATTTTACAGTGGCAATCAGGAATGAGTGCTATTGAGAACATCAGGAAAAACCTTAAGAGAAGATTTTGTTTGGTTTTAAAGATGACTGGGGAAATTGAGGGGGTGAAACATATGATGAAGCACATGAGGGGAGGGACAAGAAGAGGAGAAAATATGAAGCATTCTAGTTTGTCCACCAGAATTTTGATGCATACAGCTTTGCTCAGAATTCTAATCTTCTGTGGACTTTTTAAAGCTATCCTTGGAACTAGAAACTTTACCTTTAATGCTACTGCATAACCAAAGAATTCAGAAGTTGAAAGCATACTGTATCCTCCTAAAAACATCATTCTACTAAGGATTTCCCAGCCAGCACTGGCAGGAAATAACAGAATCTAAGGCTTTGTGAAGCAGGAGTTCCCCATAGCCATTGCTAAATGGGGTTTTTATTGCTTTGCTTTTCCCCTTTCATTTCTGTTCATTTAAGCCTTTTCCCTAATAGCCACCATTTCTCCAATCACTGCCTACCATCCCCATAGTTCTTCCCTGGCCTTAACTCTATCATCCTCCTTGTCTAATCTTTTCCCTTACTGCTTGAAGAATAACTTCCACTTCCTCTCCTCCTTATCCACATGGACTCTTCTATTTCTGTCTTCTTTATGTGCACAATGCCAGAGGTGACACAGCTCTCTACAAATGCTTCTGCGGCAAAGCAAACTAGAAATCTTTCTCTAAACCACGTCAGAAGTCCCAATGAAGTGAATGGGGATGCTTGAGTGAAGCCAGCAGGATCTGTCCCTTTGTGTTGTTTTGCTATAGCAACACAAACCCAAGTCTCTAGGCTATCCAAGAAGGCCTTCACAGCCAAAGTTTTTTCACTTTTTGTTTGTTTGTTTTACGCATGGCAACCATTTCTTTTATTTAACCAGTTTTTCTCCCACTTGCCCATGCTGGCTCACCACATGAGTGCAAGAAATATGTACATTCCATGCATAAGTAACAAAAGGCAATCATTTGTAATCAAGTATGCCTCAACAAAAATTTCACAGATAGGTAAGTACATGAGCAGCTCTACAAACTTAGCCACTGATCAGTTTTGGAAGAGTTTATTAATAACTCCATTCCTATTAAATATGCATTTTAGCAGATTCCTTTTTTATTAGATGACATTTATCCTCTGTCAATTCTGTGTAATTTGTACATGCACAGGTTGGAAAGCTGACTAATAGGGTTAGCAAGTAAAACGTGGGATTGAAAGTTTCTATGTATTTTTAATGCCTCTGTCCAAAGCATACAAAGTTCCACCATTGAGAACTGAAAACAGTAACTCACTCATAAGCTATTAAGGGGATAGATTCTGATTTAGAAAGATCAAAGTGGTTTCAGTTTCAGGGAATATATGAATAGTAATAAAACCAAAAATCCTGACATATCAGAAGCCCAGGGAAAAAGTAACTGATGTCCTGCAGTTCACATGCTGCTGTGCTTGTAATGGGACATTTCAACAAGTCACTGTTAAAGGCTATGGGAACTGGACAAGTGCCAAGAGAAGATATTTTATGCCATTTAGCAATTGTGCCCCTCTACTCTGAGTGACTTCTGTTCTAACATTTCATTTATTTATCTTCATATTAACATATTACAATGTATCTTGTCACAAAATATACACAAGTCAGTCCATACAATACGTGAAATTTATTTCACCTTTTAGCAACACGTTACTTAAGTTGACTTTGCTACCTGGTACACATATTGCCCACTGCTGCCAGGAGGCTCCAGTTCAGATAATGGTGGCTATTCTCAGTATAATTTCATAACTAATTTTCCCTTCAGCTTCCCAACACGTTCTTAACCAGCTGATTTTAATTGCTGTGAGTTTAGATCAGAAAAGTAAAGTCATGAAACCAAACATCACGGAAGCTTGAGCTACATAATCACTGCATAGCATAGCACAAAAGCAAGAGACAGTTTACAGAAACAGGATAAAAATCAATCGTTTGTATGTTCCCAGGACTTCCCTTCCCCCAGACCCAGTGAGGTATGCAACTGAGTCTTTATGAGCTCAGGGGCAAGGCTGTACTTAAAGTGTAAACAAGAGAATAGCCTCTTGCAGGATCAGGATGTAGGAGGGTTTCAATAGGTGGAAGGGAAGGAAGTGCACTCAGGCGTCTTTTTTAGTGGAAGGAGTACACAAGATTCTTCCTCAAGGAGAGACTACAGTGCAGATTCCCTTTTAACAAAAGCAGAAATTCCTAGAGATTACTGAAAGTCTAGGAAGGGAATACACATGGCACAGGAGACAGAGCTTAACAGCAAGGCAAACATCCTATGCGTAACTCAAGCGGCGAATCAGAACTTTTCTACTTTCACACACTCTTCAGGGACAGCCTACATCAGAGGGTCTCTAAAAGGAGCACAGAAAACAAGAGACCGGGAGGCTGAGCAGCTGTTAGGCTACAGTGGCTCAAGCAACCTGGAATCTAGTACCAGCTTCAGCCACATATTTTCCATGCAACTCACAGAAAGCCTCATCTTTCACAAGCAAATGAGTCATAACAGCACCTCTGCACGGCCACAGCACCCCTCCATTATCTACCTGAAAAGATAACACCATTTCAGGTTGTTTTGCTTCCATCTTCTGGAAAAGATCTCACTGTCCTTACCAGGGAGCAGCAGAGGTATAATTATATCATGTCTTCCTGATGAGCATTCAGGCAGCAGAAGCAGCAAAAAAGCTTCTCAAAACTGTATATACATAAGATGGGATTCAAGTTGCCAAGGCATCTGAAAGTGTGCACCTGAAATAAAGCACAGGTTCCTAGGAACAAAACCAGCAATATCTCACTGCTGCTAACAGCAACCAGACTTCTGTTTTTCTAATGGAGTTTGTTGCTTCTGGAAATTTTACTCTGAAGCAAAAACATTGCTGCTGCTGCTGCACAGGAGTCTTCAGGATGAAGAAGATCATGAACAGCATGCAGCAATTCTCTGCAATTTTCCCTTCTCACGGTTAAATTTTTTTTGCCTACTTTTTTTTTTTTTAATGATTTCTAATTTGAAACAGAATGGGTTTCCTGGCACTGGACTATCTTACTCTTCACCAATGCAGCAGCAGCCAACAACCTCACACAAATTTCATTAATCTTAAGTTTTATTTGGCTCAGTTTCTAATTGCACACCTAAACTAAAAAGTTAACAGCTCTAACGCACCTATCCAGGCCAACATGCCGCTAGGGAATCATCTCCCTGCAGCTATGCCACAGAAAGGAAAGAAAACACTGCAAGGAAACACTGAAAGTTTTCAACATAGCAGGGCTTCTGCTCAGGGTAAGAGATTTCAGCCACTGAGTTTCTCAAGAAAATGCCTGATGCAGTTATTTTTTCAAGCCTAATCTGCAAAACTTTAGAACTGTATCTAGAACTAGTGCTAGATGCAGCCTCCCTACCAGCAACAAAGCTAAATCAATCTCTGATTGATTTCAGATCTTGAAATTGCCTCTGTACATTTAGAGAGGTGGTTTTCAAATGGTGGCCTACATTAAATTACATTAAATACATTAATATAGAAGAAATTATCCAGGCTAATTGTGAGAAGATCACAAGGGATGACAGCAAACAATGTGACTATGGCACTAAGCATGAGTTTTCTATATAAGAATGCAGGTCGTTCTTAGGGGAAAGAATGGTAACCAGCAAACTGAAAAATGCTGAAAAACAATGCAGAGCAATGGGATGAGGTGACACAAATCAGCCTTCCCCTCTACCATGGTCATAAGATGTGACAAGATGTAAATGAGCAGCTTAAAATATTAACTACTGGGTATGTTGAAACTAACCACATTCATCATCAAAACCACCTTTTGAAGGGAAAACAATAAATCAAGAGAAGCGTGTTCTGAAATTTGCTCTCTGAAACAAGTTGCACTTTAGAAAGCAGGTAAATTAATAGTGCATTTCTTCAGGCTGCTATACAACAACAGAAGCTAAACACATTTGTCAGAAGCTAACCATCAGCCATTAGATTTGCAGATGCAAGTCTGTAAGATAGGAAAGTTCTCCCACACAAACAGGGAAGACCACAAAGTTCTACACAGTTAAAAGAATGAGTCAAAAGGAGCTTCCCTTTATGTAGGAGTAATCTAACCTCTCACTAATTGTCTGCCAAAGATGTGTAATTTAATTTGTTTGGCAGAGAAACACGTTCAGGCTAAGGCAAAATCTTTTTCCATAAAAACTATCATTTATGAGTGCTGCGAGGAGGATTTGTCTCAACAAGGATCCGTATCACTGGCATATTCCACTGAGAATGCACACATACTCCTACATAATTTTACCATGCAGAATTTCCTGCCTTTCATTATTTATTACATTTACACATAGGGACTGCAAAAAGCTCTGAACAGAAGGTTTAAGATGTGGAAGGCCACAACACATTCCTAAATTCATATAAATAAATCATTTGCACACAGTGTGTGCAAGAAGAAAATCACGGTACCTCATCTCCAGAGTGAACCAAATCCCTGACCCAAAAGAACTCAGAAGAACTGGTCATTTTAAAGAGAGGAGGGGAAGCTCATCCACTGCGTAGCACAAGCTGCACGTACAAGAGGAGTGACTTGGTCCACTCATTCTGTAGCCTTAATATGAGAAAAAGTCATGCTTTTCAAATCCTGCAGCAGCTGTTTTGTCGATCAGAATGCTATTTTGCTTCACTCAAATCGCTCTCAGAAAGAAAAAGAAAACAAGTACAGCCTCACTGATATGAGACTACTCATTCACACTGTGTCACATGCAGGTATGGCCTAATGAATTACTTCCATGAATCTAAGACAAGACAGACAGTTCTTCAATCCACCTCCTGCTTCTTGACAAAGAAGCACGTTTCCAGCAGTCCTACACTGTGCAGTTGGTTCCCTTGATAGTCTGAGATTTTTTTGTTATTATTTACTTTTACCATCCTGACTCAAACAACAAAACTACAGCAATTCCCAACAGAAATGCCTATGCTTATTAAGAAAATCAGAGTATAAGTGAATTCCCTCCCCTCCAATCGCCTTCTATACTACAGTCCCTTCCATGCAGAGCGGCTCATACATTCAGGTATATAATTAACTTGTTTCAAACCTGTGACCTACAGATCAGCTATTCTCCCAGAACCTAAACAGGTCTCTTGCAGGGTTATAACTAAGCTTATTTGAAACAGTGAACCTTTCCAGCTGACCTCTCGCAATTTTGCAATAGTCTGCAACAGCGTAATAAATAAATCTGGAATTGGTCACTATTAAAATTAGAGAAACTACTGAAAAGCAGTGTTAAATATAGCACAATTCAATTTGTTAACAACCAACATCAATAACTCAAGTTGAGGAACTAATTAAAGAATGAATATGAATGAAGAGCTTTCACGTTCTTCCTCAATAAATTCATTATTTCACCACAAACACATCATAAACTAGTATATTTTGCCAGACAGTTTCTTGCAAGTTGTACATATTCAACAATCTAACTAAATATCAAACGTCCTCTGCTGAACTTGATAAAGCAACCACTTGGATATTTAAGCTCAAAGGATGCGTTTCCAAAAATCTACTTTGACAGGAAGAAAATAGAAAGACATGGGATATATACTGATTAAGCAGCAGTTTTGAAGTCCCTTTTTCAATGATTTCCCAAACCGTGTAAATCTGTTTCATTTTGGCTATCATAGAG
Source organism: Centrocercus urophasianus (assembly GCF_019232065.1). NCBI lineage: Eukaryota > Metazoa > Chordata > Aves > Galliformes > Phasianidae > Centrocercus > Centrocercus urophasianus. Next base: position 13,810,070 of record NW_024884733.1, on the reverse strand, counting down.
TTAATTGTTGCTGTCCTAGCACAAGAAAAGCTGCTCTACTGGATGACTGCCAGCTCATGAAAATGAGAATCTGCAGTTATGGACAGAGCAGTTCCAATTGCATTACTTCTCTGCTAGTACATTTTTATGGCAAAACATGCTTCTATTCATGAAATGGCCACAAACTCACATACCGCTGTTCACCACCACAAATATTGCTGCTCTACAAGTAATGCTTATTTATAATACACAAATATTCTGTGGAGTTAGACTGCAAGTAACGTGACTGCAAAGATATTTGCAATTTGTATCCCACAGGGTATTTGCTGATATCAATCACCTCTGACTCAGTAACACCTACCTTAAATGCTAACAGAATATTATTGTAGCTATCAGACAAAAGCACTGTAATTTAAATTTGGCAAAGCTTTAGTGCTATCTTTAAATAACACAAAAGCATAAATCTCACAGTGACTTTACATATTTCAGCATCTCATAGAACTGCACAGGGGAGAAAGTTTTGTGATTCGCTATTAATTATAATCAAAGCAAAAATAATGAAAGATGCAGATCACCAATGGAGCTTAACACAGAACTTCAGTATCTGGCAGTACAGGATACTGCTCTCAGAGAAGAAAACAAGGCCACTGGAAAACCTATATACCTGGTGGCTAAAACACTGGGAAAGAAAACAATGATGCCTCATGTTCAGTCAGTGTCATTCCAGAACCAGGTAAGCACATCCCCAGAGGAATTCAAGTCTTTCTGTAAAGGTGACTTGGGACCATTCATTCTAATGAGTCTGTATTTTGTCTCCATTTGCTTTAAGACTTAAAACTATGAGAATATGCAATTGTTGCCAGTCACTGTGGTGTTGGAGCAAACCTGCAACTCCATGGCAGATGCTTCCAGGCATGTTCTTAGCCTACCATCAGTCAAAGACAGTTTAACCCCATAGTGCAAGCAGCGAGGCAGCTCACATTTACTGCAGGGTAAGGGCTGCTCTTTGGCTTCCACCAAGAAACAGCAACTTGCTCCAAGTTCCCATCCTTAGCAAAGAAAAAGAAAAATCATTACTGATTCATACAGGGAGCAACAGTTGACCTCTGCAAAAACAAACTAGTCATGGCTTCCTAAATTCTAGGAGATCACCTACAATACTTTCTCTTATGGAAACCATAAATACTGTGAATAGTTTCCTGTAAGAATACAATTTTTTGGCCACTCAACTTCAGTTCTACTGTCAAAACATCCTAGCTACCTCACTGTCCAAAGCTTTGGGGGACTACTCAATATCATTTCTCATTTTCACTTAACTCATTTCAAACATCTTGAAAGAAAAGTTCCACTTAAAGAATTTATCAAGTTCGGTTCTCAATAATACAGTAAAATTCCACTCAGAAGAGTGAGAGAGATATCTATCAGAGCAAACTAATAGGCATGCATACAAAAATCATGCATTTATTCTAACGTTTACTTTTTTCCAAGTAACTCAATATTCATCTTTTAAAGAAATACTATCAAAGGCATAGGCCCAAGGTTTTAACAAACTGCAGCTGTGGTATGAAAACTGACTTCAGAGACAGTGTTGTGTGTTCCCCCTGCTGGTTAGCAATTAACTTCAGAGCACTGTTCCTAGAGGTAGCCACCAAGATGCTACAGTACCACGAGATATTCTGCGTGCTGGAGAAATAAAAATCAGAACTTCATGAAAGAAATCCCATCTTTTGGGAGGCATCACTCACACATGGCCTAGACAAAGCTCTGCACACACACCCAAAGCTGAAATGTGCACAAGAACCAAACAAGATCTCCCCAGAGGGAGAAAGGAAGGCAGAAGAGGAAAAATTTTGAAGTGCCACTTTAAGCTCAACAAGGTTGGACTCAGCAAACAAATGGGGGAAGCAAGCTGCAGAGTAAAGGGCTCTTCACTGAAGGAAGCCAGCAGCCTGCCCCAAAGCAGCTGGCCCTCCCTGACTCTGCAGCCATGGCTGCCCGCACAACCGCAGCGCCAAATCCTGGCAGGACGCACTCTTCCTCAGCCGGCAGCCCCAGCAGCTTCCATAGGATGACCAGGGCTCTTTGCACAAACATGCATCTGTCACTAACACTGTTGTTAGAAATGCTTTGGCAGGACACCTGCGCTAACTAAAACCCAGCTACCAATTCATGTTGTCCCACGAGATCCACGGAAAAAGTGTGGACTGCACGGGAAATAAAGTATTCCTGGCAAGAAGCAGTAAACAAATAGATCTACGCTTTGGAATTTGTTGCATTTACAGCAGCCTCAAGGTCTATCCTGTGCAAGGCTCCAGCAGCAGCGCAGCGTCACAGCACTGTGCCCAGCCGGTCCCCGCACTGCTCTGGGACAGGGGCTGCGCTGCTGCAGCAGCCTCCCTGCAAGGCCAGCACTGGCCTGCACACCTCATCCCAACAGCCCTGAAGTGCTTGGCCTGGTGTAAAGGCAGGGAGACCAGGTAACAGCCTGTGGGAGAACGACATCACAGTGCTCCTTCATCCAAGCCTTCCTTCTCACACTGACTGCAAAACCTTATGAACCTAATTTTAAGTTTCCACTAAAACTGATCTGTGCTATGGGACAGGGCATCTATGGGGACATGGACATGGTCAGATGTGCAGAAAATACTCTGTGACAGCAACTAAGTCATAATAGCTACAGTGTAACACAACTGAGGGAAACCCATTGGCATCTGGTTGCACCCCCAGCACCTAAGGAAGGCGCAGCCCTGAAGGCAGCTACACCTGGAATTGGTGAAATGGGTAAAAGGACAAAATGCATCATCTTCAATGATGCCAGTAGCAATTATTTGGGACTAGCAAGAGCTCGTGAAACTGGGGGAGCTGAAGAAGTGGCCTGGGCACACCTGGTGGGAGCGTGGCACACAAAGGTGCTCAGAGGTGGCAGCAGGACGCACGTCCTACAGGCCAGCAGCTTCCCAGCGAAAGCACGGTGAAGCCGCACCACGCCAACCCGCACACCGCCTTCACGCCTCTCGTGTCACCACCACGCCCGCGCCAGTTCCATAGCTCGTTCCTGCGGCAGTGGCCCATCAGTGGGGCAGCACCGACCCCGCAGAGAGCCGCCCTACCGGCCCCACACACCGCTCAAGTGACACCTGTAACGCGCACCGCCAGACCCGACCGCGGCTGCTCACCTCCTCCCGCCGCTGCCGGGACCCGACGGCTGCCGGTCGCTGCCTCCCGGCCTCACCCTCACGCCTCGCCCCCCGCAGTCCCACGGATCGGCCGCCCCAACCACGGTCCCGTTCCCGGCCCCGTGAGCGAGACGCGGACCGCCGCCCACTCCCGGTCCGGGCCGCCCGCACGTACCTGGCAGGAGCTCCGTCCACGCCGCGTCCCGCGGGGCAGGCGCGCGATTGCGGGGCTACGCCATGGGCAGCGCAGCGCCGGCCGGGAACGGAACCGAACCGAACGGGACCCTCGCCGAGGCCGACCCAGCGCCGGCCGCTACTGCCCGGCCCGCGGCTAGCGGGAGGAGGCGGCGAGGAGGAGGAGAAGGAGGAGGTGCGCAGCCGCCCGGCCGGCCCCCAGACCGCGAGTAACCCCATGGCGGCAGCGCCAGGCACACGGCGGGGCGGGCCGAGCCGAGCGGGGCTGCGCCGTCATTGGACGCGGGGCGGGGATTGCGCCGTGACGGCACCGACGGCGTCCCCGCCCCCGGGGCCCATTCGCCGCGCGGAGCCAGCCGGTCCCGCGCCGCACCTGAGCGCCGTTCGGCTGCACCTGCGCTCCGCGGCTCTACCCGGGGCAGGGGAAGGAGCCGCGTGACGTGCAGGCGGAGGTCTGCGTGCGCAAGAGGAGCCTTTGTGCCAGAATATAACAGAGGTTGTTCTGTACTGAATCCTCTCCTCGGCTTGTCAAAGCTCCCGTTTCAGCAGTACATTGAGTTTTGGAGCGAAGAGAGCACGGGTGAGGGCTTTGCACTTCACTGCGATCGCCAAGCTCTACCATAACGCTCTCCTTCGGCAAGGGGTGCGGAGAACCGGCTTCTGAAGCCCGACGGCTCCTTAGAACTGAGTGGGCCGGGGTACCGCTGCTGCTCGGTGCCGGTTCCGCTGGGCGCCGCAGCCAGCGCGGGCAGGGCAACACCAGGAAGCTCCGTGACGGTTCCGAGCCCCCACCCGCCTATCCGAATGAGCAGCTCCCGTACGGAGCTCACGGCGAGAACGGGCAGAAACACAGCGAATAAAAGAGGAGTTTCAGAACGCTTCACCAAAATTTCACTAGTGTGCTGTCAGAACACTGGGGATGATTGCTACCATACTTTGTAGCCTCATTAAGAGGCTGCAAGAGTTTAAACAACTTACCCACTCTTGAAATGCCAGCAGACCAGAGGAACTTGCTACCACCTATACTTTGTGCTGTTTTCTCCTTTGGAAGAACCTTGCAGAGCCCCCACAATGCACGCCAGGGACCTGTGAGCAGTTTAATCCTGGGCACCCACACTGGGGAGCACTGCTGAGCACCTCATGGAGACAAAACCTCAAAATGCTGGCATTAGCTGAGGCCTTAAACAAGTAAACCAAAGGTTGCTATAATAACCATTTGGTTTGCCTGTAGAATTTCAGTAGGCAGCCTTCTAAAACCTGAAGAAACAAGCAAAATACAAGTTCAGGCTGCTTTCTGGCAGCCTAAAATCCACTTGCACAACTTTTGATTTATTTTTAAGTGTTTGAAAAGTTGCACGTGTTGGAGCATGATATAATCCCCTATTACTCCAAGTCTATATGTCAGATACAAAATCTGCACAAGAGATGTGGAGGTGGGGGAAGTCCCTTAACTAAAGAAATTAATATTTTGCAGCACGAAAAGCAACACATGTATTTCAGTGCATATTATGTCTACTTTACTTCCGCTGCCCAAAATCCCAGTGTGCTGATCAAAAATGGGATTGAGACTTAAGCAGAGCAATGACTTACTATTTTAAATACTCATTTAGGTCTCAATCCTGCACAGATTAAATTTGATAACATTTACTCAGATGAGTGGTCAAAGCTGTTAATGTGTACAAAGTGTGTACAAATCTTGGTAAAGCCAAATTTGCTGTGTGCAGCTAAAAATTGTTATCACCATTTGCACTGGTATTAGGAAAGAACTGATTCCTGCCCTCAGAGCCACCTTCGTTAGGTACTAAGCATCCAAGAAGTTGAGGCTTTACACCACTTCTCTGATGTCTGATGAGACTTTCCAAGCCATGCTCAACATTGTTTTATAGTTATAAACTCTTCTGTAATTAGTTGATGTGCATGAAGTTCAGCGGCTTAAGATACAAGAAGTTACTGCATACAAGTACAGTCAGGTGTAAGGTTTGGCTGGCAGAGGAACATTATGATTGACTGGCTCTGGCAATATATTTTTTTATAATACTTCATGAAAGAACAACAAGAAGAGACCTAATTTCCTACTAAAATCAAGTTAATTCCTCTCATCTTAACCGTAGTGTTAAGCTGTGCAGAACTGTATATGTAATCCACGCTTTAAGTATTTGCTGCTCTAGTGGTTCACTTCTTTTCCAGGGCAGGATTATTTCACTCAGCAGCCACTGGCCAAATCCAACAATGCAATGGATTATCCTCAGCAAGGTACATGAAAGCTGTGGCAAATCACTTTTGCAAGCTTACAGAGTGCTGCAGAATTCAGCCTAAGTAAATGCCAATCCTTATCTTAAGGACTCTGCCCCAAGTTAACAATTGCAGTTTCAATGTCTGTATTTTTGAGACAGCATCAATTCTGAGTCATTGCTAGTAAATGCTTTATCTATGTAGACTAAAAATTCATTAGGAATATATACTTCTATGAGTAGCAATTACTCATGTGCTACTCACAAAAAAAAAAAAAATAAAGCCACCATCAATTAAAACCTCACATTACTGTCATGAAACTCTAACCCACTCTGAAGAGTCAGACGACTTCACATCACACAAACCAGAAGCAGCATCAGTACCCTAAAATGACATGCTGTATTAAGTAACTAATCCTCTCTAAGGACAGGCCTTATTGATGTGGATTCAACTCCACATTATTTTGTTCAGATCTTTAGACTCCAAAACCGCATAGGTACATGCTGGCCTTTGTCACTCAAGCCTAACAATCTCACTGCTAAGAGACATCCACATTACTTAGCATTTACAGAAGCCTTGCCACCAGCCAGGTTCCTGAGTGTACACCACTCTGGCTACCCAGCAAGGAGCTCAGCTGTGCAAGATGCTTATCACATTTAGCACTGATTCAGCAAATGACTTTCAGCACAGTTTTAGGCAGGCACTGCTGAAGAGCGTACACTTACCAATCAGTGCTTATTTAACTGAAGCCACATTGTTCAACTTCTTATGAAATCAAATTTCATACAAGCTAACTTTTTTTTTTTTTTTTTTTTTTTTTTTTAAATCCATGGAGTTTAAACAAGAGAATTGGAGTTAGCTTGTTCTTAAAACCTTGCCATACTGAAAACCTTCACTGTCTGGGTAATTCCCACAATTCAAGGAACTCAGAATAATCTCTGACCTCTGTAATGATGCTGGACTGGAGCTTTAAGAGTAAACTCTGAGCTAGGGACTACATCATTGAATATGATGATCAATATTGAATGTGCCTCCTGCTAATGAATATATTCTTATTATGAATCCACTGCCACAAGCAGAAGTGTACTTGAAGCAGATACTTCAGGATGTGAGCATCTTGCCTATTTATAGCACTATTTAGAGAACTTCACCCACCAAAAGAGGTTATAACAACTTAACAGCTCTATGAAATAACCACTCTCAAATTGATTTGGAGACTGTAATTCTGAAAGCAGATATTTCAATAAACAAGCAACTTAGTATGAAAATACTTTCCTGTCAAATTATTTCAAGATCACAGAAATGATTCCCAGACATTAGTAAGAACTAATTCTTCCTTATGGGTAATTTTATGGCTTTACCCATACAGTGTTTCACATGAAGGTCCTATTAACAAAATTAAGGCATCTAAAGCTTCTTAGGAAATAATTCACTAATATCAACTAATGAGGTTAAAATTCTATATTCCTTACAAAACAATCCTGCATTCCTTGAACACCTATAACTTCTGCCAAAGTTAAGTAAATGTTAGTGTTATACTGTTAGGCCTGTCTATACTTGAAAGTTACTTTGGATTAAGGCAGGGAATAAGTTTCAAGTGCCGTAGAAAATCTGGAAAAATTCCAAGGAAAAAAAAAAACCACCATGTCTCATATACCCAAACCTGGTAGTACCATGGGTTTTGAGGTCAACATTGAAGTTACAAATCTAATTTAAATAACATTTCTGAAGGTTTCAGATTAAGGGAAAAAAAAAAAAAAAAACAACACAGAAACCCAGAAACCCTCCAGTGTGACCAACCAGCCTTTTTGTGCCTCCTATTCTTACCTGCTCACCTCACACTGACTCCCCCATACCCAGCACCCCTCTTTGACTCTAATACCCCCCTTATTCTCCTTCCAACGTTTTTCTGATGTTTACAGACCACCAGCATAACAAGTGCAAACACAACAGACCAGAAGAGGGAAGAAAAACTGTATGAAAGAAAAAAACAAACAAGAAAAATGTTAGAGTAGCATACCTGTACTGCTCAATTACTTCTTTTGGGCTGGATCCCATATGGCATGTTGTCTATTCAGAGCCTCATCCAAAAAGCAATCAAATAGGCAGAAGTCAACAGGTGATTTTAACCTCTTCAAGTTCAGACAATTCTCTTTAGACTAGATCACACAACACCTAGAATTTAACAGAAATCAAAAATACTAAATAAGATACGCACAAACTTTCATATTCAAGCCTGCACATTCACTCTCTGCAAATATCTAAGCTATAGAATTACACATGACTAAAATTGTAGCTGTGGTCTGCAGAGTTCCCAGATTGCTATATTCAGTTCTGAGCTTTAAAGGCATAAGACATGCTTGTGGTTCAACACCACATTACGGATGGAATTCTTCACAGCCAAGATGTAAATATCACAGGCTAAAATCTTCTCATGTATACAATGGCACAATTACTTTATTATATTTTACTTTGTTATATACACAGAGTGTCAAAGGTTTTATTGAAAAACAAATAAGACAAACCTGTTTTCTAGAGAGTTAACAATTTAAATAAGCAAATGCAAGTGAAAGAAAGGAACGCACAACAATGTAAAAAGTTATCGGACATTTTTGGTAAGTTAAATTTCATCCAGTACAGCAAAAATGCCTGAGATAAGACCTGTTTCAGGACAGAACTATAGCTTAAACAAATTAAGTAGATGTTTAGATTCTAAGTATAAATCCTAAAGAAATGAGAAAATATTCCACATGAATTTTAAAAAGTTGCAGGTCATTGTTTTATTAAATAATGCTATTATTTATTTTGTCAGCATTCTGCTTGTAAAGGGCCTTAAGGATGAGGAAATCATGAAGTTATTCACGTAAGATATTTGGAGTCCAAAATAGGCAACAACATTTTTAAGTGCAAAAATTAGACAAGTATATACTCTGCTTCTAAAACCATTCCCCCACAGCAGAAAGTCACCTAGTTAAACACACTGCATGCAGGAGCCTCAACATCAACCTATGGCAAAATTTCTGGGTTTGCCAATCTGAGTAATGGATTGCATAGGCTGCAACTTATTTATTTGAACTCCAGAACTTCAGGGAAGGAATTCTGCACTGCCACTCTATGGTTAGAGTTAGAACTGCACCTAAAGAAAATACACTCCTTTTCCAGAATTAATGTTAAAGCATTTCCTTCACATATACTGTACTGCTTTCGCTATTTCACAGGACATATTAAAAAAGACAAAAGAATATAAGTATTTAAGTCTTTTCTGCAGGTATTGGGCCTCATTTTTTTTCCTCTCCATGTGATCTGTAGGATATTACATTCAAATTTCTTCACCTTAGATTGCTACTGATTAATGCCTTATGCTGGATATATGTTTGTTTTCTCCCATGTGTAAGCTTGTCATGCTTGAAAGAAGAACAAATGTGCCAAGGAATGTGATCTCTATCCATCTTAACTGTCCTTCATTGGAGTCCGAGATGTAAGACAAGTGCACACATATAATTCCTGAAGGGTTTATACTTAAATTTGACACGTGATTTGCTGCTGGAAGACTTTCATGTCATGCATTGATTCAAGAAGTATCAATTATTTACAGCAGATGTGTGTGAACTGCTATCAAAATTCACTCTTTGTTCCCATTCACACATTATAAAAAAGCCAAATACAGTCTTCTTTTTCTTTCTCACATACACAAAAGATTGAGATCTTGATAAAACAGAAGAAAAAACAACCCAATCTCCTTACAGCCTACCTTTACCAAGCTCTTGGAGGAAAGGATGGTCTTATCTCAACATTCAGATGCTTGCAAAGCCACATCAGGCAGACAGTAGGGCAGGTTCTGTACCTGGGAGAAAGCCTGAGTTCCAAAGAAGAGAACTCACTTGAGAAATCAGCCATCCAGGGCAGTTTCAGGGGGATGTGTATCACTTCAAACATCTCTTGACTGTACTAGTGACAGTGGGCTTGTGGAGAAAGACAGTCTTTCAACAGATAGGTTGAAAGCAGCTGAAAGCACCACAAAAATAGATGACCAATATACCAACCATAGAACAGATCTGAGCTCAAAGACTTGCAAAATATCTGTTCACAAGTAGTCTAAAGTATCCCCAGCTACCTGTAGTTTCACGAATACTCCGCACTAAGGGGCCAAACGCAAGCTTTGGTAACTCTCACAGCTGCTTCCTGTAATCCACCTACATCTCCCTCGCACAACTTAATGTCGACAACCCTTAAGTATTTCTGAAGAATTTGTTCCACATAACTGCTAGTGTCAACTACTGTCAAGATGACAGCAAGCTGAAGGACAAACTAAGTATCTCAGAGCCAGTATCCTCTCAGAAATCTTGCCAAGGTTATCACACATGGACATCACTTAGAGCTGGGCCTGGTTTGTTCCTGCTTTTATCTCAGGACTGAGAACCTTCTGTACAAGCTGACTGTAAGCAATCTAGTTTGTATCTATTGATTCACCTGAAGTTTATCAGACATAAAATTAAACACTCAGTGCTGTTGAAAGCCACAGTCAAAAAGAAAAAAGAATAAGGAAATCAAGGGCAAGTTACACTTTTAGCAGAGATCACGAATTTACATAGCCAATAAAACTGCTACTCAGCTCTTTCATTTTTTTAATGTCTTAAGGACATATTTTATCCTGAAAATCAGAAGTTTCATCCGCACCAACATCTTTTTCTGATGTATTCACACAATGACAGGGTAGATGTCTACCATTGCAATATGGACCTGCAAGAGGCTTCTAAGCCCATTCTGAACTATCTATGTTTTCCTGAACTAGCCAAAACATATCTAAAGCATTGAACTGGCACAAAGTGTAAGAGACCAAGATCACTAAGAGACACTGTGTGCTTGTATTTTCTTTCTAATACTTTTTTTTTTTTTTAATTTGCTCTTTCCAAAAAGAAAACAAAAATCCCACAAAAAAAGCAAAATTGAAATGCAATGTACTTTTTCTTTTTTTTTTTTTTTTTTTTTTTTTAAGGCATTGACAGATAAATTTACCTCCTCTAGAAAACATGCTGATTTAGCCATTTATAGACAGACAGGAAGATCTGCAAACCACAGACCTCCTTGTCACACCACCACATTTTTGCTCGTTTATTTTTTTTCAGGCATTAGGTTCCAATATATTTTTACATCAAGAGTCAACAGAAACAAAATAGTTAACTACAAATTAGTTTTTGCTAAACTATTGCTCCTAACAAGTGAGCCACAGTACTGTCACTGAGGGTGAGAAGGGCATCATGCTACAGCGTACCGGCTGGTCACCATCTGCCTCATCCTGTTTCTCACCAATCACTTTGTTAATGAGCAGTAATCAATTCCAGAAGGAAGATATAAGAACAGATTTGAATAAATGCATTAAAAAAAGTGATTAGACTGTATGCCTATCTCCAGTAACAATTAGTGCAGTACAAGAGGAAGGTATCAACAGAACAGAAGCTACATCTTGAGCACCTGATAATAGGGTGAATTACTTCCAACCAATTCCAGTGTGGACTGCAAATCCATTGCAGCATGTTAGGTGCGCTTTCAGGCCACAGTTTAATTTCACCCAGAAGGAATCCTATTTGTCTTCTGAGACTTGTTTCATCATGTAAACCAAAACGCCACAGGGGTGAATGGCCAGGAATTTGGCTTCCAAAGCCTGCTCCTGATTCAAAATGAAACGCTGAAATAGACATACCCCCTGCAGCTCAAAGGACACAATTTTAGTCTAACTGGTCTATAGTCACCCAAACAGGTCAGAAAAGCTTACAGACAAGATGCTGCAGGGCACTGACAACACTAACAATTGCTGCCTGAAAAAGAGCCATCTGACACTGTTCCAAGACACTCACACAGAGCAAGTTCAAATCCACAAAGTATTTTTACTCTCTGCTTCATAGGGGTTAAGCAACATTCATGTACTGCTCTGCCTTCCTCTCTTCCTGTTTTGACTCCACGTGTTATCTAGGCATTGTACAGGCCTTCTGCTACAGAGAACTCCACCAAACATCAACTTCCAGAGATGGTAGAATCCCTTCTCCCCAGTCATTTTTCTTCTCTTCAACAAGGCACAAGTGGTGATTCCAGTACACCTAGAACCTTACACGCTCATGTCTGTGATGCGATGGAGGCATGCCAGAGAAGATAAGATCTTCTACTTCAATGCATTTCTAAAATGGCTTTACTTTTTCCACAGTAAAGACACCAACTGCAGTTACGTTTCATTGTATGGGATAGAATTCTGATCCCTGTAGAGAAAGCAGAAGAATTCTTTGTGCCTAAAGCTACAAAGTTAGAAATATAAAAGGCAGCAAATTCTCTTCAATGCAAAAGGGATTACAAAGATAATTTCTTAACAGTTGCAGGAGAAATACCACAACCACTTACAATAAAATAGATTTATTCAGCATAACTATAAATACACTTTTTCTTCTTCTTTTTTTTTTTTTTATTTTATTTTTTTACTGAAAAAAGTGCTATGGCAGTTTGTAACACTATAACGTGAGGGAAGGCACAACAACAGCAGCAAAAACCTAGGCTACAACAAGAGAAAATTTGCTAAACACAACAGCCATAGGCACAGAATCAAAGGGGGGGGGGGAAGGGAGGGAACGAACAAAGCTACTTACCCTCAGAAGACCTCAGGCACACAGAGATCTCCAGTGATAGACCCTTACCACTGCCAACCCCTATATGAGGTCTGGGAAGGGCGGGATCCTGGCTCCACCCCTTCTGGTCACTCAAGGGCATTGCTTGCACCTGAACTCCCCTAGGTTGGCTCTGCCTTCCCACCAGGTGCTCAATCACTACTTCAGGCCATGACTGAGCATTTCTGCTACAGGCAGTATGCTAAACCACCCTTACAATGGAAAGGCCGGCTTAGCATCTGTTCGGTCAAGTTAACAAAAGACAGACAAAACATGTGACTAAGCAGCACTCTTGCAATCAAATAAAGACAGCTAATGTTTTAAAGAAAATTCCAGCCTAAGTAGTAAGATTAAAGCTTCTATTGGTTTTTGTATACTTGTTCTGCTTCTGTGGCTAAAAAAAGAAAGAGAAAAAAAGAAAAAAAAAGTCCCAACCAACATATTCTGCAGTTCAGTAGAATTCTCATTCTAGTTTTTGAAATACTACTGAAAACACAGTCTTTGGTAATTATTAGCATATTATTAACTATGCCTATATGTACATTTCTTACTGTAACCATATACATTTCTCATAGGGGCATAAACTGGGGAACATTCTGAGCTCATATTTGTTTTCCCTGTGCATCCACACATGTGGTGAACAGCTGTACAAGTTGTAAAATTGTCTTTACACATTGCACATGTTTTTGAATATAGTATGCATGTACATATATAAAGCAAGTTCTAAAGCAAAATAACACACTGTTTCTTCTAGTTTGTTTGTTTGTTTGTTTTGTAAATATTTGTGTGGGGGTTTTTTTTTCAAACAAAGACAAACGTTTTCTGCTTAGCTTCCACTTACGAAATAACAGCAGTTAATTATTCAGAATTATAGGCTTACCAGTTCTTAACACAACCAACTACCTCCACTGTGGCAAAGAATCAAATGCTGTCAAAACCAGCAACTGTTACCATGCTATTGTGATCAGCTCCACTGCAATAAAACATATAAATGAAAATGTAAATTGTTACTCGTATATACATTTTTCTCTAGGGTACCATGAGCAAAAATTGAAAACAGCTGAAATTGTGTCACCCTTTCAGAAAGTAAATATTGCTAATATGAATCTGATGTGTTACAGGGTGGGGGGAAGCTCCAGAGACTAACGTTCCCTTTGTTAATGCTCTACCACCAAATTAAAGAAAGGCGGGGTGATTTCCCCATCTCTGGTGAGGGCTTAGTTTTCTGAACACAGCTAAATCAATTCCCAATGAGCTATCTTATCTGCAAGGCTCATGAAAAATATCTGGAGTAAATGGTTAGCATCTGGCATGGACCACACTGCATGAAGTAACAGTTATTTCATAGATTTCCCATGGTAGATATTCCCAAACCCGAGTATGAGGTCTTCACTCCCTCCCACACCCACCACAAATTATATCAGTTGAATGCACTGTGCTATACTATTAATACACTCAGGGAAATTTTAAGTAACAAAGCACATACAGCCAAGTACAGTAAAATGATGCCTTCTTTTTTGGTAATTAGCAGAAAAAAATTAAGGGCAGCTCCATCTAATGAGAAACACATCCCTGTGCTTCCACCTTTCATTCGCCAACAAATGCAGATATTGCACATGCAATTTATCACAGATAGAAAGGAAAGTGATACACAAGCCACTGTTAGATTTAGTTATGTAAATCTGAGCAATGCTTTTGTTCTATTTGTCTCTTTTTGCTCTCCTACAGCTCTACTATTAACATTTGAAATGCTTCCAAAGAATGCTCATTCTTCCAAACATTTGTAAAGCTATTTAAAATATACATATATATTAACCAGCTATGTAAAGCAGAAATGTGTTGTCACTTGGGTTTTAATGTTGGCAAGAACAAAGAAACATGCAGTCAATTGTGAATTGAGAATTTGTCTGCAGGCAGGTCATTCACATTCACCACACATTTTCTGCTTGCTCTAAAACTGATCAGATTGAACTTAAATATTTTCCCTTCAATTTAATAAAATTAGCAAAAAATATTTTCATCTTACTTATGGGTCTGACAAGACAGCTTATAAAAAATTGTCAGCCAATCTGAGAACTTTCACAAAACGTTTTTTTCATTGCAATGTATTAATGATGATATTCTTCTCTCCTTTTTTTGCATCATGCATGTCAAACAAACTGTTACAATTTGGATTTAATTTTGCTGCTTTCAGTATTAACTTGTGTTTGTTCTGCAGATTATTGTGATGCTTTGATTAAGGGTATCACCTTCCCCATCTCTGCCAGTGAAATTTTCAGGGAACTTTATCAACAGCTCACATCTTCATCAAGCCTCTGTTCAATAGACTACTGATGTGTTCACCAGTAAATTAGTAAGTTGTTCCACTCCAATTTAATGAAGTTGCTTGTGTGTCTTGACTTCAGTTGTGTTGACTAAAGTCCTAACGAGCTCATCTACCTGGAGAGATACAAGTTGAAGCCCCTCACTATTTCAGGCTATGTGACCTCAAACCTCCTGTTGGTACTAGCAAACAAATACTAGCCAAAGATCAACCCTCAAACAAAGATAAGAATCAAACCAAAATCAGCAGAGGTGAAAAGTACACATTGCTTTGTAGCATATCGCATTACATAGCTGATCCCTGAGGGTCAGCCAAAAGGACCCCTGTCCTTTTAGCTCTATTTACTGGGACAAGTTGGACTTTACTTGACATGCATGAAAATAGCCAAATCAGGCCACTTCAGATTTAAGAGCCTGTGAAGTTCAGCATTTAGATATATGTTCACCAGATTTTCTCTCCCAGAAGTTAGGGTGTGGGTTTTGTTTTTTACTTCCCCCCTTCTTATTGCAGCAGTTGTAATGTAGTTAAGTCTCTGTTGATAGAAGGGTGAGAGACAGGACTTCGACTACCATCTGAGGATTATTCTCTCTGCTATTGTAAGAGATACAGAAATACATAGGGTCTGTTTTCTGGACTTTTTTTTTTTTTTTTTTTTTTTTTTCCAGAAGACATCTTGGAGAAGGAAAGGAGGGGAAAAATGGAGAGATCCCTAGAGCAGGAATGCAACTTCTAATAATGACTTGCAGATGTCAGAGTAGCATTCTAAGATCTTCTTATAAGTCCAAAGCTATTGTTTCTAACATATATAGAATAAAACTCTCATGTATATGGCTGTAAACAAACTTCTCATTTAAACTAATTGTGCTTCAGCCAACTTCAGCCCTGGAGGAAGAGAGGGATGAAGGCCTTAAAAAGTATCCAGTTTTACAGTGTTGCACTCAGATCATCTTATAATTTTGCCGTTATACTTCAGAGATGAGTTATCTCTATTATTTGGGATCCAAATCACCACCACAGTACTACTGGAAATGCCAGTGATAAAGCAAATAAAACCATACCCAATATTATGAGATACTTAAGTTCAAATATGCAGTAGTAATAAGAGAAGATGGGAGTTTTCATTTAGAATTTGTAAAATCACTTCCAAAAAGAGAATGAAAATGTGTTCAAGTTGAGCAGCTCATATATATCTTGGAGAGTTTAAATGCATCCAACTTTCACAGTAAATAGTATAATATGTAATTAATTATATTTCAGCAGCAAATACTAGGATACTAATACCCCATTTACCAGAAAATGCTTTCAAGTCTTCAATTTCAGATAGTTTTATTCATGTCAGCCATTTAATGGATTTTTTTTAATATGAAGGTAACATTTGATCTTTATGCCAGTTTTTAATTACCAGACAAAACTCTAGCAGTATGTTTGATGTAAAGCAAGAGCACACTGGAGGTCACATCTTTCTTTCACACACAAAAGTAAGTTACTCATGGTGTATCAATACACTATCACAGAATCACAGAATCATAGAATCGCAAGGTTGGAAACGACCTGCAAGATCATCTAGTTCAACCACTGTGAATGAGCACAGACCTTCTCACATATGAGAATAGAAGCTCCTGTTCCTCACCATATATGTGGGAGTTACACATGGGGAGATACATGGGAGGGCCTGGATGCACTCAAGCTACATTAAAGTTTCACAGCTTCAGAAGGATTTTTCAGCACTTGATGCATTTATGAGCTAGTGCAATATAGACAGCTGAACTCAACATTTATTACCTGGTACAACATAGGAAACCTCCATCTACAGATCCATATAGTGGTGACAAGGCACCATGAGGACTGTGCTCAATATCATGGGGATATTATTGCCGTGGGAGTGGAAGAGCAACTGTAGTATTGGATCAGAACCATGGTTCAGCTGGTGTGGAGCTTTGTCCTTGGCCATAGCTGTTGCATAAGAAATTCAAGGACTTTTGTGAGCCGTAGTTAGGTCACATCGGTTTCAGTTAAAGATTCTTCTCGTCTCCAAGAGTCAAAAGCATATGAATTTCTGTCTTTTCTGAAACTCTTAATTCTTTACTTAGCAGTATGTCAAATCTGACTAAGCTTGCTTTCTTGTTTCTTTTTTTCATTGTCAACTCCTTTTCTGGATCCCACTAACCTCTAGATATAAAACAGTATCCTGAAATAATGATTTCCCCAAGGAAAATATACACTGCATCAAAAAAAAAAAAAAAATCTTCCTTTTCATTTTGAATGCAAAATATTTCATGAATATCTTCATCATATTTTGCAAGAAAAATCAAATAGCTCTTCCCACTGACTCCTCTACATTTGCTATTATTTTTTAAAACAATAGATACATCACAGTTCAGCTCCATTTATCTATGATATATCTTTAACTTAATCAGAGTTTTTCACCTCTCTCAATCTGAAAGCTTTCCTAAGTTTTTACCACTTCTTTTTTGACCAAATTTCTCTTTCTGTAGCCTGCTTTTGTTGATGTTACAGCAGCAGGAGTTTTGCTGACCGATGTGACAGATAGTCTGTCTTTTCCATTCCAGTTATTTTCACAGTACACAAAGATGTGGTGCAAGGAAAGCCACTTGCATGAGTGGACGCACAGGGAATTGAGGATGTCTGGCAAGAGGCAGCTCTGGGCTTTCTATGTTTGTAGATGTCAAACAGACAAGCAGCAATATCTCTATAATTCTACTTCAGGGCAAAACAGTTGCCAAACAGTTGCAGAGGACTGTATTCTTCTGTAATCACAAGAAGAAGCAATGCAGAGAACTGAAATGTTTCCAGCACTGGGGTTAATAATTTTAGGACAAGTCCAATAGCCCTTGTTGAAACTGTACACATGAGAGGAATGGCATTTGACATAATTTTTAATCATAAAGGAACACTGAGAGTACTGAAAACTATTTTAAACTAATGGAAAGGGACATGGCACATTAAAAATTTAAAAGGATCTCTCTTCAAAAGGGATTCAGTAACACCATTCAATTTAAGTTTCCCATGAGCCTCAAAAAATAAAGTATTGAATAGACTTTTATTCATATTTCATGAAATATTAGAATTATTTATGCTCCTACATAATTTTGCTGAAAACTACAGCTAGATGAGCATCACCTGTGAAATTTACATATCCTCTATAAAGTCACACAGACAAAACAAGATTTATTCAGGCTGTAAAATCTGCTTCAGTCCTCAGACCATCACTACAGGACATTACCTGAACAGAAGCAGATTTTGCTCGGAAGCCAATCTGAGACTTCTTTCAGTCCTTCATTCTTCTCGGTTGCATGGCTGATGAGCAGGTGCTTATTCTGCAAAATTCCTTTGGTTCCAGCTTCTATAGGCTGTCATAACTCTAATCCTTACAAACCGCTGCAGCAACTGCAGTGAAGCCCATCTCAGTTCTGTTCACTGCATCCATCAACACCTAACATTTACCAAAATTTAGAATTAATGGATGTAGCACCAAGCGTTCACAGAATATCTCCAATATCCTGTAAGACTCCACTTAGACTCCTCCATTTTTTCAAGTGCATACAATTTGTTCAGAAATACCACTGCTGTATTTTAATACAGTTTACAACTATGCTTTAAAATTAATGAGATGCAATTTGAAAAACCGAATCAGATTTTCACTTGTTCAATTTTTTCCTAGATCATAATTTATGATAAGTAGTATTAGAGAGGAAAAGATAGAGACCTAAATTACAGTTTACAATACAAATACTTCTATTAAGATCAGTAATTACGCAACCATTATACATACATTAATCAGTACAATATTTTTCTTCATTCTGAACAGTTCTATATCTCAATTATGTTAGGAATATGCAAAGAAAAGCAAGGCTACTTGCCATACAATTAAAATAACTTCTGTCACTGTTCCATGCCAGAAACATAGAAAGAAAAAATATATATTTATGTAACTTATCTCCTTTCCAGAATTTTTTAAGTTGTGTTGCAAACAAAATATTTTTAAAAGAGCAGAAAATGATTTATTATGCTACCATAAACCTATTGACAGCCTGGCATTATAGTCTGATAAAGACTGGTGCATTCATCGCTGATTAGCCTGTTATCATTTTAAATAAAATTCTAGAATAGTTCTACATTTCTAAACAGATCTTTGTCACCATTTCAGTATTTCTACAGGAAGGAATAGTATAAAGGAACCCAAAATAATGTAAGGTATTTGGTTAATTAAAAAAAGGTTTAGTTATGCAAGTTTCACCATGTTGCATCTACGCAGAAGTTATTCCATTTTTAGTGAGTACATATAGTTAATAATTGTTCAGTTTTATTTCTTGATTGGTAAAGAGAAGAGCCTCACGAAGAATGCAAGAAATCCTAGGTTTAATCCAGATCCTAAGAAGGGCAGCTGAAGGGGGCTTTATTTTTCTCTTGATATCTCCAATGTACTACAGGCAGATAATCCTTTTTCCTTTCTCTTCTTTTACCCTTTTTTCATTCATCATGTATGATGAAGGTTAAAAAAAAATGAGTAAAATAATATTATGCTCAATATGGGGACATATACTCAGGCACTGCCTGAGATTATTCTTTTCAATCATTTTTAAATAGTTGATTAACTGAATGAATCAAACACTTGAAGAAAGTAAGTTCTCAGAATCCCCACTGAATTACGGAGTTTTAGACATATCTTAAGACTGAACTGTCAACACATTGCATCACTGAACAATTTGACTGTCATCCATCAGTCACACTGGACGAGAACCTTGGCAAATAACTGAAAATATCCAAAGTACCCAAGGATGTATGCTTTTCCTCCAATACTGACACTGTGCACATTGCATTCAGAATTACACCTCCACAGAGTACAGCAGGATTTGTCCCCCTGCATGCAGCAATTCATACAATTAGAAAATGTTGAAAAGTCACATTGAAAAGTTGCATGATTTCTCCATGTT
Source organism: Centrocercus urophasianus (assembly GCF_019232065.1). Classification (NCBI taxonomy): domain Eukaryota; kingdom Metazoa; phylum Chordata; class Aves; order Galliformes; family Phasianidae; genus Centrocercus; species Centrocercus urophasianus. Next base: position 13,790,560 of record NW_024884733.1, on the reverse strand, counting down.
TAGAATATTCCTGGATGCTGGATGGATACTAAGGTGGATTTATGTCTGCAGGAATCACCTGAGAAAGGTATAGGAAGAAATGGAAATAGGTTACAGTTTTTGTTACTCAGAGGCAGAAAATCTGTCCAGAACAATTTGTTCTTAATGGCTGTTTTAGCTCAGAAGAGGCCCTGAAGTAAAGAATAAACAAACTGTCAGAGGAACAGAGAATAAGTCTCTTAAGATCAGGGTTAAGGTTCATTGGTACAACTGCTCTAAGGCAAAACATTACCACATCTTGGATTAATCCTGGCATGTAGACAAATATAAAGGTACAGCAGTAATGCACATGTAGTGCCTTTTCTGTGATTGCTGTGCATGCAGTGCATCCAAAGGCATAATACAAAATGTAATGTCTTGTAAAAGTGAATTTTTAATTCTAAATATATTGAAACAGAGATTTAGAAATTCAGGAAAATTGATAATAATAAACAAAAGCTAGATAAATATACTCCGTGGTCCCAGACTTGCATAAACTGTATTACCCTTCTTTAAGCCAAACACAGACTCCAGGCAGAAATCCATCTCAAAAAAAAAAAAAAAAAAAAAAAGCCAGTTTCCTGACTTTTTTTTTCTACAATTGGCCTCCAGCTTTTTTCTCCCTCACAAAGCCTCAACTTTTTATTTTTTGTTTTAAAAGATTACATTAACACATTTTGACCACCCCATGAAGAAAATCAGACGTGCACAGCGCACTTCCGTGCTGGAGGATCATGCAGGATTTGGACAATGATGCAAAAGCCACTGCACATGCTCTCTGGAGTAGTCCACCCATATTTCTCTAAGTGCTATATCATGTTACTGAGCAAACATTTACTTTAGCATCAGTTGTATCAAAGCCCTCCTCCCTTCTCTTTGCTCATAACATCCAAGAATGCCAAAGTCCAGGGTCTAGCCACATCTTCCCCTCTTACCATTAGACATACACCTCCACACACTCCTTGCCCTTTCTTGCCACAGGAATTCTCTTTCCTAGAGCTGGATCAGAACTATCAGTGTGCAGGCTGCAGCCCCAACCAAGTACTCTGATCCCCATCGCCACCTTCACAGCTGCCGCTGCCTCTGCTCCAGACACTGCTGACCATAGAAATTTGGGCACATGAGAGGCAGTGACAAGGCTCCTGCTGAAAGCACAAGGTTCCTTACCTGCTCAGTATGAACAGTTTTAGTTATCACAGCACCTCATCCAATGCTAAAGTCACATTTCACCACATTTCCGATCGGCTGAGGAATGCTCCTAACAGCACAGATTGCAGGGCTGCATACAGCTGTATGTCTACACTGCTTACTCATCCTCATTTATTTGCTGAGCTGAGCTATGACAGTGAAGGAGAACAAGCAATTGTTCCACCAGCAAGCATCTGATCCCAGGGAAGCACTGTGTTATCATTTCTCCTCTAATAAGTACTCTACGAAAGGTAGAGTGGTAACAGCCTGAGATTTCTGGACAGTGCCAACTCAGGAAAAGTGTACTGGTCACTTATGAAGCCTCTCCATTTGCTGATACGCTGCTCACTTCACAGGCTCCTTGGCAGAGGGATGTGGAATATTCCCGAAGGCCTCAACTATTCATTCTTTTTTCCATTATAGTATTTTAGAAAAAGTTACATTGTCCAGACTTCCTCTAACAGAAGCATAGTTAGAACCAGTTAGATTCCACAACTCTATGACCCAGCACTGCTAACAGTCTCTGCTGGGCTAAATTTTAATGCTCTTAAACTGCTGTTAATATAACGTGCCTACAGACACTGCTAGCAAGAGCTGCTGTTGGAATGCACAGAGAGAGGAGGAAGGAGAAGCAATCCTTGCACAAGTTTTGCATCAAAGTGGATACAGAATGTGGCGTGGCATAGGCTGAAAATGCAGGGCAGAGTCCTTGGAGAATGGAGGCCTGGAAAAAGGAGTTCATGCTCATGAGATCACTGTGCAGTCCAGTGCCAAGGGCTTGCATTTGCAGTTTGAGAGGCAGCTTCTTCTCCAGCTTCAGCATCAGCACCAGCATCCGGACACTTGGCTCCAAGCCCTTTCATCCAAGCATTATAATAATGTTACGTATTTTGAGCACATGAACATACAGATTGTTTTAATTTACTGTGTAAGTATACGAACACGCAGCTAGTGACCTCAAAGGAGTTTGGCTTTTACTGGTTAGTTAACAACTCAGTTTGTTTTTAAAATACGTTGCTACAAGAGTTGCACACATGCAAAGAGCCAACGAACAGATCACTAAGGTTTATTAAACCTGTTAAATATTGCAATCACACAAAACCTAAAGCCATATTAAGCCTGTAAGACATATGGTCACTTAACATATAAAAATCTCACTTAAACCTATAATCTCATAAAAGCTGTGAAAAATTAACTGATGTCCAAATAGGAAAATATAATCACAAATTGATTAAAGTTGTTAAAACCATGACAGCCTCCCTCAGAAATTCTCACCCTGCATACTGTTACTTCTCATACCCACCCCACTAATGAATGCTCATCTCTGCTCTTAAAAAAACCTGACTCCTTGCAATATCCTGTATGAAAATATTTCTGCCTACAGGCTCAGCAATTTGTCAAGCCCCAGTCTAACTGGTGATCCTGATTTTGCTGGTATTCAAATGCAATTCTTTAAAAGTGTCCATTTTTCAGCAAATAGGCACTTGATCTCCTAAAAACATAGTGCTACATGAGTTTTCTCATTGCTATAAAGCAAACAGAGACAGCACTATGGCACCTGTCTGCACATTATGCAGAGAAATACACTCCCTGTACCAACTTACAGATGCATGTGCCACACTACTCCAAAGACAGATGGCCAAATTTTTCCCTCTCAGATGATGAAACATATATAAACTGTAAATAGCTTTATAATTCTAAGGATAAAAAAAAATAAACAATAGAGATGTACACAACAAGCATTTCCTCCTTTCACATTCTCTCACATAGGTGACCAGTTTACTTGGGCAGAAACTACTCCTTATGCTACAATAATTCTGCTTCTGGTATCAGAAAGGTTGCTACAAATGTTTCCTGCTCTTCTGCACCACAGTGGCTTCCTAACTGCATCTGTGCTGACTTGGAACTTGAACACCATTTTGAAATCTCTCCTTGAAGTTTCTTATCATGTAGAAAAACTGGCTTTCTTTTTTTTTCAATCTCATATTACCTGAATTCTCTCTCTTGTTATAAATATCACAAGGTATTCAAATGTCACCTCATCATATGTTGAATTTCTGAGTAGGGACATCACGTCCCTATTTGCACGTCAAACCAACAATGTGATAAAAAAAGCCAAGGCTCAAGCCAGTGAGCCACTGATATCAATTACCTTGAAACAAACGGAAAAACCTTTCTCCAGTTCTGAGCTGACATCTACTGGTAGAATGTTGCAACAGTGCAGGAATCGGGAAACGCACAGCAAGCCATTTCAGGAAGGATCTCCAAGTGGTACTTGGTGAAAAGCTCTGGGGTTGAAAAGGATAAGAGATCCAAAAAGTATGTATTTTATGCAGTTTTGCTCCAAGTATGGTCCTATCAGGCAAAGCAAATGGCTGCTGGTGTAACTCTTCAAGTTTTGTATTTCAGGCTTAACTCAGAATTTTCTTAACGTGAAGACTGTTGAAATTCATTTTAAACAGATTTGGATTAGCTTGGATCACAAGGGGGAATAAACACATAATAGCCTGCAATCGTGTTAGAGCAGTTCAAAAAGATTCTAGGTCTCAGCTGAGGCACAGTAATTAATAACACGCACATCCTCCTAGCCAGCTGCAACAGAGTCAGCCCAGTTTGCATAAAGACACAACTGAAGTGGGTTTAAAATTCAATTCATGCTGAAATAAACCACTACTAAATCAGAAAAAGATTGTTCTCTCTGGGACTTGTACCAGTGCAAGAACACTCCTTCAACAAAATCTTCTTAATTCAGTATGCAGATGAAGCTGCAGATGCATCTTTTCCAACCTCAATTTCTCCATAGTATAACAAAGAGACTGGAAGAGTGGGGAACATCCAACTCTTTTGATATACATGAAAGTGGTACTCAGATTCTTTGGAGGGAACCTTATGATGGCAACAGGCCATATGTAGCATTTTAAATAACAAATTAGATCCCTAATTTATGACCAAATACTCAGAATTTTATGACGTGCTGCTGCTTTAGGCAAATATTAGAAAACTTAGTAGAAAAGAAACAAGTCCCTTTCTGATACATTCAAAGGAAAAAAGATGAAATTCAGACTCAGTATGCTGTTTTGTTTCCCCTGTTCTTTGCACCCCAGCTGGTTCTGGTAGCCAAACCGCACATAAATTTAGCACTAATATCGAGCACCGTTATCTTGGGGAATGCAAGACTATACTGAACAACCCAATCCTTTTCCCTTGACACTCCATTTAAATCACTAGCTCTGAAAAGTATGCTGAAAAGTTGAATCTGATAGTTTTACATATTAGAAGAGCTCCCTTTTCAAAGTCAGTGGAATTTCTAGAGTTTGCATTATTTTTCCATTCTCTCAGTATACCTAAGGGCCATGGGATGGGGAAAAAAACTGTTGTGTACTTGTACAAAATTATGTGTTAAGGTCTTATTCAGGGAAGAATGCACAACAGCCTTCTGCTACCTGAGGGTTTATTTTCCTGCGCAGTCTAAAGAGGAACTGATGTTTTCACAAGATACCCTCCCTTTCAAGCACAGATGCAGTCTCAGCGCAGATTTCCAGCACTGCTGGAAGAAGAGAAGCAAGCTGGCCATTCGAAGTGAATGTCTGATCAGACAGAGATGACTGTGAAGAGGAATTGTAATCAGGCATGGGAATAAGGGCAAAGGAAGAACTTGGAAGATAAGGGGTAAGCAGACGTCCCTTACGAGCCCAACAAACACTGAGGCCAGGCAGGAAGCAAGGCAGCCAGTTGGACACAATTGTTTTGGGTAAGATGAAGTATCAGAAAACATCTCAAGGCAAAAAAGATTAGCAAGATGAGCAGAGACCAGGACAGCAGCAGCAGAAGTAAGAGGAATATCTCACTGGTTGACTGCCAGAAATAATTTACTCAGACATAATAAAAGAGTTTGGAAATTAGTTTTCAGAGAAATATATGTTTGCCAGCTCCATCATCTCATAACATGTCATACAGTCCAAACCAAGATCATTCTGCAGTAGTGCCTTGGTTGGACACTTGCTGAAGGCTGAGTTAACAAAGTGTGAGATGTCTGTAGCAAGTGACACCACTCTAAATGGTGAAAGAAACAATAAAGGGCAACAAGACTGATTTCTAGGATGGATGAATTCTTCTTAACAAGTTTTCCGTACCTGGTATAGCTTTGTGTGTACAACTTTCCCAGTGTCATGTTTTTGGCTGGGATGGAGTTAATTTTCTTTGTAAAGGCTCATACGATGCCATGTTTTGGATTTTGATGAGAATAATGGTGATAACACACCAATGTTTTTAGCTGTTGTAGAGCAGTGCTTACATTAAACCAAGGACTTTTCAGCTTCTCACGCTATCCTGCCAGCGAGGAGCTGGGGGTGAACAAGTAACTGGGAGGGGACAGGACCAGGACCGCTGCCCCAGACTGGCCAAAGGGATACCATATGATGCTGTGCTCAGCAATAAAAGCTGAGGTGAAAGAAGAAGGAGGAGGACATTCGGAGTGATGGCGTTTATCTTCCCGAGACACTGTTACATGTGATGAGCCCTGCCTTCCTGGAAGTATCTGAACACCTGCCTGCTGATGGGAAGTAGCAAGTGAATTCCTTGTTTTCCTTTGCTTGTGTGTGCAGCTTTTGCTTTGCTTCATATACTGTCTTTACCTCAACCAACGAGTTCTCACACTCTTACCTTTCTGATTCTCTCCCCTATCCCATCTAGGGAGAGCGAGCAAGCAGCTGTGCAATATCTAGCTGCCTGCCAGAGTTAAACCACAACACGTGAGTACTCTGGCATAGCAACTCATACTAATGTAGCCTTACACATAACTGTGAAAATGATTCAATGAGTTAAACAAACAGCATAGGGGAATAATCTTCGGTGCATCCTTGCTTTGAATGTTGTGTGCATTTCTGGACTCTGTAATATAAAGTGGGTATTAAGGTCCAAGGGATGGTAACAAAGCTGATAAAAGGGTTGGAGGGCATATCCTGTGAGGAGAAGCTGAGGACACTTGGGTTGTCTAATTACGAGAAGAGAATTCTGAGAGGTGACCTCATGGCACTCTGTGGCTTCCTGAGCAGGGGAAATGGAGCAGGAAGGGTAAGGCTCTGCTCCCTGAATGCAAAGGAATGGCACAACGCTGCACCAGGGGAGGTTCAGACTGGACATTAGGAAAAACTGCTTTACTATAGGGGTGGTCAAACATAGGTACAGGCTTCCTGGAGAGGTGGGTTTGCCACAAGCCTGTCAGTGTTCAAAAGGCATATGGAAAATGCTCTCAGTAAGATTCTTCAAGTTTTAGTCAGGCATGAAGTGCTTAGGTAGTTGGATTTTATGATGTCTGTATGTCACTTCCAATTGAAATATTCTATTCTATTCTATACTGCCTCTTTTGAGGTAGTAGAGTTATTCCAAATTAATAGTGGTATCTGAGAGCTGAAATTGACCTATAAATTAAAACACTAGTCATAATTTTCAGTTTTTCTGTCTTGCTGTAATCAAGAGTTGACTTCCATAATCATCTTCTGTGTGTGGGGAGCTTTGGTCCCCTTTGCTGTTTCCCAATGTTTCTGAAGTATTTGATACTTGTGTGGTTATGTGTGCTGTTGCAGTATTCACACTGTGAAGGGGTACTTTAAATATTCACTGGGAGGATAAAATGAATATGCTGTAAGTGATCGCTTTAGGGAAATACCATTCAGTTATAATGAAGCATTCATTCACAAGGTTTCAATTTTGTTTGTATTTGGCATGTTACGAGGCTGACTGAACAGCCTCAGAGCAACAGCCAGAAACACAAAGTATATATCAATGTGGAGAGAGGGACATTGGAAATTTGATTCATAAATGATCTTGTCTTACACATCCCCACAGCCCTTTTGCCAATTCTGCAAATGCTTGCCCTTGTTTGTGTTCTGTTCCAGAGACAATATTCCTGCAATGCATTAATATGTGCATCAGCACCTCCAGTGTTGTTTCCAAACTAATATTAGGAAGTAATAAAACAGTAGCTCAGACATCATCTCACGAAACCCTATTCAGAACAGATTTAGTAGTCACAATGCAGAGATCTGCCACGGAACGACTATTTAAGCGCTCCCTCCAGTGTACTGCTTCCAGGGAAGAACTTTCCATACACAGGAAAATGTATGACAGATAGGAAGACTATAGGCAGATGCTGGCTTCTTAACTTCTCTATCATCTCACTTTATATGCAGGGATAAAGGAGGATTCTTTTTAGCATAGGCAATGATGAAAATACAGCTTTTTTCTTTTTCCACTTGGTACTTTCATGCTACTGGAAAGATAAGGTTCCATTTTTAAGAACTTAATTCTGTCCCAGATGTATTACCTTCCTTATCACAAAGGATCTGATGTTTTAAATTGCTATTTAACATTGCCGTGGACTAGATAAAAGCATGATAGCCTCCATGCTTCTAAATCAGACTGTCTCTTTAATTAAAAATCCACATACCACTATAATCACTAGCCTTTCTCCGCAGGACTGATTTCCTGACACCTTCTTCCTGTTCTACTCTCCTGCAGTCAGGGATCTTACCCCCCAGTCTCATATTAATTGCACATTCAGCAGCAAAGTTGCATTGTGCATATGATGAGGTAAACTGTCACGCTACATTCCACTGAAATGCTACTCCATCTCAGCCATTCCATCAGCCCTATAAAAACCGATAGTCTGGAACTGGTCAGATACCATAATTTCTCACCTGAATGGATGGTGTTATGACTGTTTTGGAAATAGGTACTGGGTGAGGACAGAAGCATGAAGGTAACCTCTTCTTTCTACTCTTTTATTGGCCTTTTCTCCTCTCTCCCTTTGGGAAAACTGCTGAATGCACTGTGACCCAGAGCCAGACAGAGCCAGAGTTTGTAGCAAGCACTGCAACTGCAGAACCAGCGAAGAATACTACAATATTTTCCAAGGTCTTTTGGTTGCTTTCATTTGTTTCTCAAAATATTATATTTAAATTAAACAAAAATATCCCAATGCATTCTCTTCTCAGCTTATTTTAACATCAGATACGTGCCAGACAGAAAAACTGAATTTTAAAGAAAATCTCTTAGTGATTACTAACCAAACTAACATAGTTTTCAAACGCAGTGTTGCCACACTCATAGGCATAGCCTATCCAATTCAGCTGACTGAAGTTCTTCACAGAACAAAGACAGATTCAAAGAAAGTTAAGCAATTGCAAATTGGAAACTAAAGAGAAAAATCTAAGACAACAAACAAGTACATTGAAGAAACAGCAGCTTCTCTTTTCTTTTGCCACTATCAGAATGTATACCAGAACCTTTTCCATCTCACTGTTTGCTATAGCAACATTTATATAATGTATTTACTTTTAAAAGTCAGTAAAGAATCAGGAAAGCATAGGAAGGTATGAATATTATGGAGCACTTAAACACATATGTTACTTCTGCATCCTTGTTCTACCATAGCCTTATGTAAATCAGAATAACCAATAAAACACCTTACTTTTAAGCTTTAGTCTGCAAACCACAACTAGCTTAAGTAGAATCATCCATATTTTTATATCCTTCCACCTTATCTTATTGATATACAAGTATGTGAGTATGGTATAAAGAAAAACAACTGGTGTCTTAAGCCTTAACAGCTGCTCTCGTTTTATACAAATAGCTTCCCAAATAGAATCAATCATAGACCAGGGTTACAGGTGTGTAGCTGTGTTGCTGACTAAACCAGAGGACTGAGTAGATTATAAAAACTTTTCTGTCCTTTCTTTTAAAGCTCTGTTCTTCCTTCTTCCCTTTGGTGGGGAGGCACTAAGTTCTGACTTTCCTAAAAGTGAGGTAAAAATGATATCATCTGTTCTAAAGATAGCAATTCAGCTTTGAGTGATCTGAGGTCTATAAGATAGACTGATTATGACAGAAGACGTAAGTCAGTGGTTTTTTGTGACTCTAAAACCAGTAAAATGGTGCTTTATTGATAGGTGTATGGGGATTGTTGTCTTCCTGAAGGCAAATTTTGTTGCTTAGAGTAAGGAGGTTATGCTTAGTTCTATGTGGCTATGGTATGTTAAAATAAGAGGTTTTCTTCAATACTTGTTTATAGTGATTTTGATGAGATAATTGACTATTAGCTAACCAAAAAGCTGTTAGAAAAGCCTTGAGGAATGTTATTATTCAGTAGGTAGGATGCTAATGCTTATCTGAGCTGCTGCTTCTGACTAGGATGATATGTGTTCTACTTCAATAGACATAATATTGAACTAAAGCAAGGGAAAAGCATTTTTTTTTTTCTTTTCCAGCGAGTTAGCTAATGCTCTCTCTCAGAGATCTATCAGAGGTAAAAAATATTATTTTCTTTAGAAAAAAACAACAACAAACTCAGAAGAAGCTTGAAGTTTAGCTTACTTCTAATGTGGTTCTTAGAAGATATGGTGTCTTGCTAAAAACATTGCTTTCCATAGTGATATAATACATAAAAGCTTTCTACTCTTAAACTTTATTGTAGGGCTAAAACCCTTCAAATCAGTCCTAAAAGAGATATGCAAGCTTTCTCAGAGATTGCTGACTTTGGGGCCTGCCTTTGCACCTCAAGAATGCACAGGGTTGTGAAGGGGAGGTTTGAAATCAAACTACCTAGCTGGCTACAATCTCATCACACTCTTGCTTTAAAATACAAACTTGAATTTTACTTTTAACCAGTGTGTTATGTGACCAAAGTGAAAAGGGGTGAATACAGGAAGAGGTGATTCAAGTATAAAGCCTTGTCTCTCCTTTAGACAATGCAGTCACAGAATCACAGAATTGTAGGGGTTGGAAGGGACCTCCAGAGATCATCGAGTCCAACCTCCCTGCCAAAGCAGGTTCCCTACAGCAGGTCGCACAGGTCGGCATCCAGGCAGGTCTTGAACATGTCCAGAGGAGACTCCACCACCTCCCTGGGCAGCCTGTTCCAGTGCTCCGTCACAGTGCTCACTGTAAAGAAGTTCTTGCGCACATTTGTGTGGAACTTCCTATGCTGCAGTTTCCAGCCATTTCCCCTCGTCCTGTCTCCATTCACCACTGAAAAGAGTCTGGCCTCGCCATTCTGCCCCCCACACCTCAGATATTTATAGACCTGGATCAGGTCCCCTCTCAGTCTTCTTTTCTCAAGGCTGAACAGACCCAGTTCACTCAGCCTTTCCTCACAGGAGAGATGCTCCAGGCCCTTCACCATCTTTGTGGCCCTCCGCTGGACTCTTTCCAAGAGATCCCTGTCTTTTTTGTACTGGGGAGCCCAGAACTGGACGCAGTACTCCAGATGAGGCCTCACCAGGGCAGAGTAGAGGGGGAGGATCACCTCCTTCGACCTGCTGGCCACGCTCTTTTTAATGCATCCCAGGATGCCATTGGCCCTCTTGGCCACAAGGGCACACTGCTGGCTCATGGCCAACCTGTCATCCACTAGGACGACAGCCAGTCTTGGCTCTTCTGTTGGGATAGAAGTTAGATTCTACACTATAAATTAAGGTGAAAAAAGCCAGGCACCTGGGCCCAAGACATTATATGTATTATGTATGCAAAGCCCTGATGCTTTGGTTTCCTTTTACTTTGATACCAATACTGTTAATTGAAAGATACCTGCATTCCGTAAATGATGAGACTGAACACATGGGGGAGAAATGAGAACATATCTTCAGCTTCAAGAGCTGTTAAAGGCTTGCTTTTAAATGCAGAAATAAGAGCAAAGATGGAAGTATGTAACATGTAATGTCTCACAGAGTGTTACAATTGTAAGGGGGGAACATAAGACTGTATCCTAGGAGTGTGCTGATTACAGTAGCTATTTAGTTACATAAGACTTCTTCAAAACTTCCATGAAATACTTCACGCAATGATCAAATCAGACTCTGTGTGGTTTTTTTGTTTTTTTGTTTGTTTGTTTGTTTAGCAGAAAGAAGGACAGCTAGAAAGAGTAGAGTAACACTTGATTTAATGAATGAACAAAAAGCCTGGATAAAACAAGTGTTAATCTTAACATATGAGAAGTGGCCTTAATGCAGAGAGGGAAACCAGACTCTTAGCTTAGTGTCTGGAACACGATGATGGACTACGAGAACAGATGGGAACAGGAAATCATGTAATCATGTCTAGGGCTTGCTTAGCCTGCTACTGGTGTTATCCAATCTAAAACACGGCCTCTCTGTCCTTCTTGTGCACCTTCTTGTGCACCTCCATATTCCAGCATAGTAACAACTACCATAGCTGCTTACTGCAGTTTTCTCTCTCTCTCTTTTTTTTTTTTTTTTTTTTTAATAACATAAAAGGAAGGGTGGGGAAGTTAATCTTTCATAATCCTGTTGTATACAATAAAGCCAATGCACACTGGCAAAAAAAAAAAAAAAAAAAAAAAAAAAAAAAAAAAGTTGCTTTTCAGGCTTGTGTAGATGTACACTGTTACAGACTGTACTTTTAAGATAAAATGTTTTATTGGTGGTGATAGGACTTTTCTGAGGTGAGTTTGGCAGAGATGCATGAAGAAGGTAATGCATAGTTGTTACTTTGTGCTAGATGAGACTTGTGTACTCTGTAAAGCTGATTCTTAGGTCAACCTTTTCTGTAAGACTCCATCTGTTGAGATGAGGATGTAGAGAATGTCTTCCTAGACTTTGATCGATGAACCCCTGAGGCAGCTTATTCCCAGGGAAATCTTGCAGAACTCAGCAAGCCTTTTTTAATCCTTTTCAAATGTAACTATTTATAACTTAAAGAACTGGACGTGGTAATTCAACACATCCAACTGGATGCTGTAAAACAAGTATGTTTCTGTTAAATCATAACTGTGTGTCTGTAACTCTATCACTGACAACTCTCAAACAGAATATGAACACACCAAGTGGCAGTAGATCTAGATGTCTTTACTGAATAGCAATTTTCCTCCCTTCAGGTTAGATGTGTAATGAAGATCTTGGAACAAGTGGATGTATGTTCTTGCTGAAGATGTCTCTTCCAAGCCAGCGTCATTGTCTTATTACTAATCCTCCTCCACCAGAATACATAAACAGCAAAAATAGTGGGTGTCAAACAAACCAACTTCAGTACTTACAGAGAGTGGTCATGAAAGCCATGTGGCGACACAACTTTTCCTGGCCATTTCATCAACCTGTAGATGCAGCAGCACTGAATCTTCCTGTAAGGACTGTTTCAGAAATAGAGTATTATCCCATGAAGTATTGCAGTATTTGTGAATTAATATTAGAAATCTACTTTAGCATGATAACTGCTTTAATCATTTCCAAGTACAAGAAAACTATGCTTTCTCTTGCTGATTAATACTGAGTGCTGCATCTTTGTTCACTTTCCTTTCTGAGACTGTTGCAAATCAATATTTCTTCAAGGAATAAAAATGCTTACATGGGCCTTATAGAGCTTCCTGATTTTGGTAATCTGTGCTGTCTTTCTTCTAATTCCCCACTAATTGAACTGTGTTTCTTAATACTGGGTATAGTGTTTTTTCTTTTTGACTATTTTTTTAAATGGGAAGTTGCTAACCTCTTTCTAAATACTTTGTGATGAAAAAGCAGATCTGATCCTAAAATAAATAGGCAAATCTGGATCCAATTTGATGCACTGCACTGTGATTTTTGCCATGTACAAAATCACTAGCACATTCCTGGACTGAACACAAGGTCTTGTGACAAGAAGTCTTAATTTAGGTATCTTTATACTCAAATATTGGATCACCCCAGCTTTTTCAGTCAAATGAAAACATCAATAATTGACACAGCATTCCAAATATTTCGAATTACCTGGAAGGTACTGCTTATGGCAAATGAGTAGAAAGGTGTTAACACCGTGGCTTCTCCAATTCTTTATTTTCCAAACTAGGTATTTTTACTTCTCTCATGTCTGAGATTAATTGTACGTAATGTGCCATGAAACGTAACGCAGTTTTTTCTCTTGCAATCTAATTTTTGTAATTGTGTCAGAATCATCATGTCCTAATATTCAAGAGATTTGCTGTGATTCTTTGAAAAACACAGGATTACTACAGTATTATAAAGAAACCTATGGACCTGAGCACAATTAAAAAGCGTCTGGAACATAATTACTACACAAAAGCTGCAGAATGCATTGATGACTTCAAAACTATGTTCCTGAACTGCTACATATATAACAAGGTAAGTGAAACTAACACCTCTTATTGGTAATCAATTGTAATGAACGCCAACAAGTCTGAATTAGTGGATACTTCTAACTACCTATAGTACTTGTCAATGTTTTCAACGTTTCTTGAAGCTAGTTCCATTTGAATTGGGAGAGGGCTTTGCTGCTAGGTTTAACTGCAGACAGAGGTGAGGCTTAACTTGCTGCTAACATCTGAATGCATAGTTATCATAACATGAGGGTTCTGCTGGCGAAACTTCAAGGTTTATTTTGCACAGCTTACAACACAGTGTAACAGCCAGACAAGTCCAAGGTTAGTTACTCTGAGGCATGCTTCTCTCCTTCATTAAGCTTAAGACAAACTAACTTAAGCTGAAGCATGAGTATCTCCTTGAGCTTTGGCTATGCTTAAGTGTCTTTGAGCTTTCTTCAGATCATAGGAATGAAAAAAGGAATTGCAGCCCCGCTCCCTTTTCCCTTTGCTATGGGAAGCATGTGATTGTATGAGCAAATAGGACAGGGCAGGGTGGGGGAAAGGGGCTATTAGATAGGGAACAGGGATGACTGGTGTCTCTCTGATACAGGTGACGTGTTGCTATCTGTTCAATGTAGACTACGGTTAGTTGAAAAAGTAGCACTTTATTACTGCAGCTTTTCCTCCTGCACTCTGAATACTATCAACCATATTTTGCAGCCAGGTGATGACATTGTGTTTATGGCCCAAGAACTAGAAAAAGTGTTCATGCAGAAAATAGCACAAATGCCACCAGAAGAAATACTGATGCCCAACAAAGGAAAAAGAAAAGAAAAGCTGACAGAAGGTAATGGCTTTGTGCTGAATTGTTAACGTTAAATAAAAGCTGGGAACAGAGAGTCCTCTGTAACTTGTCACAACTCAGCACAGGAGTAGCTGGGATGCTCTCTATCTTTCCCAGAATATACCAGACCAGTAACACCACTGCAAAGCTTTGGCAGATTCAGTGCAGCCGTAATGTTGTAAAGGAACTTTCTACTAATGAAATGTATTTAAGACGAGGGAAAAACACTCACCAGAATGAGAACTGACAACACCATCAGTAGAGCAATAGCATAGTTTTATATATGAAACAGTGCTCTTGACTGAATCATCTTTCTTGTGGACAAGACATCTCAAACTAATGAGGAAATTACGTAGTAGATACTACAAATTACACTGGGAAGCCTAATTAAAATGGTCCAGGAGATTAGCTTCAACTCATTACTCATCTTTGACCTCCTGTGTTGTCTTAATTGCTCTTGTAACCTGCTTCATTACCTTGAAAAATGTTTCATTTGAACAAAATTCTTCTTTCAACACTGCCAGACAAATAAATTTATTAATAGAAGTGGACTATTTAGTGTGTTGAATTGTACATGCATCCCAGTGGATGAATTTGGAGGCCTTCAAGGTAGTCTCCCAAGTGGGCCTGGAACTGATGTCAGTTGCTGGATCTATGTTAGATCTAATGAAAAGATGTTGCACCTTAATAGGAAGTAAGTGTTTGTTGAGCAGGTATAAGCAGTTCCCAGAAATTTTGAGAAATGCATTGGAAACTGAGCAGGTCTTAAATTATGACAATTATACACTCATAAGTCAGTCTTTCTCATACTGAAGCCATTTAAGACCACTTATATCCTTTACGTACACAAACATGCAACTTGTATGAATTTTGAAATGTTTTAAAGACTATAATTTCACGTGTATGCAGAATGATTTGGTGTTTTCTCTGCAAGTACTTCTCTTTCTTACAATATAGGGGGCTTAGCATGTTGTCTATTAAATCACTTCTCTGAGGTTAATCCGCAGTTTCCTTGATGCCAACTATCCATAACTTGACACAGTGCTCTAGCTGAGATAGAGGAGTTGAGTAGAGGATAAAAAACATTGCTCTATATATCAAAGCTTTTATTTGTATTTGTTACTTATATAGTTCGTGTGTGGAAGATGTATTATTTAAAAGTGTCCACTATGATCAACTGCACTATTTAAGGCATAACTTAAAACTTTTTAAAAATAACCAGAACCTCAGCAGCCAAACAGTGGGACTTCATCTAAACAGAGAACAAGGCAGAAACAACCTGAAAGTGGTGAGCAGCCTACAGCAATAACTCAAGAGCTACAGAAGGCCACACCACCTCCTTTGTCTGCAGCTCAGCTGACTACTTTAATGCCAGCTGCCATCCCTATCACAAAAGTAAGTTACCTCAAATAACTTTTGGAATGAAAGGTATTGAAATCACTGCTCCAGGCATGAACAGCAAGACCAAAAAAGTCATGTTTATTGCAGGATCTCTTCAAAACTTCTATTGTGACAGAGGATAATAAGAGATCTAATATATATTTTAGGTCTCTGTTAAATAACTGGGCTACTATTATTTCTAGAAAGCATGCAGAAATTGGAATGACTGCTTGGTAGATGTTCATTTTTTTTATAAATATCAATTGAAGATTGTTTTTCCTCAAAGTAAACTAAAAAGCTCGTTCTCGAGTGTATTTCCACACTTTTGCAAGTTTTGCCTTGATGTAGGAATTCTTTCCTTGTGATCCAGATAAAGGTTTTAGTATTGAAATAAGATTTTTCTAAGTTCTATTTAAAAACTTCTCATGTTTTCAATTACAGTGCTTGAGTTCCCAAAATAGCATATTAGTTGAAACACTAACTAGCTGGGAAAGGTGTTCATAGCTCACAAAAGCATTTGTTAATTGCTGTATGAATTGTATGTGGATGTCTGACACTTCTGATCAAATGAACAGGCTTGTATTGGCTTAGCTTTCTTTATCCGCTTCCAACAAGGCACGTGTACTAGGTCCTCTTACAGTGTATATTTACATTTACTACAGATCTGAACACGAACGGGCAAAGCAAGTTCACCTCCTCTAGACCAAATACCACTTGGGGTTTAAAAAAATTATAGACATAAATCGTTCTGCCAGTTTAACATAAACTGCAGTAACTTTTTTTGCTTTCCATAGTAGTCACTTGAGTATTTCATAACCTATTGGTTTCTTTGAGTCTTCTCAATTGGCTAAAAGCTACCCACAACCTACTTCCCATTCCTTCCTTTAAACTTAAAAGTAAGCTTGATGTTGGCTCATAATGTCTTGCAGATTCTCAGTCTAAACTTGGGGAAATACTACGTTCTTTTGGTTTTGATACTTGTAGAATTCTTGACACTTTTTTTTTTTTTTTTTTTTTTTTGTATGGTTTCAAAGCTGACCTCCCACTGTTCTGGATGTACATCTTTTAAACTTAAAGATTTCATTTTTCTAGACAAAAAAAGGTGTGAAAAGGAAGGCCGACACTACAACTCCTACTACTTCAATACTCACAACGAGCAGTGAATCTTCTGCAACATGTAATGAAAGAAAAACTGTTAAGACATGCAAAGGTGAAAATGAATGTATGATACCAAAGAAGATTCTGAAGAAAGGCTTACCAGATTCTCAGCAATCACCTAGAGTTCTTAAAAAGATTCAGTTGTCAAAACAACTAAAATATTGTAATGAAATTCTTAAAGAAATGTTCTCAAAGAAACATTCAGCATATGCATGGCCTTTCTTAAAATCTGCAGATGTTGTATCCTTCTCACTTGGTGAGAAAAAAGGGATCACCAAATGTCCTGCAGACTTGGGAACCATTAAAGTAAGTATGTTTTAGAGGGGATTGGACAACTTCTTCACTTAAATAACTTGTGTAATCATGCTGGATTTTAATAGCATTAGCTGAAAAAGTCATGAAAGCTGCTTTTCATTTGAAAGAAATAGTTTGAGAGAACAGCTGCTCTGCTCACTAAAAAGCAACTGTTTACTGAAGTTCTTCAGAGCCTCGTGGTGACTATGTACATACTGGCTAATCCACAAGCTAATAGCAGTAGTGCTGAGAATTACCTTTTTAATCAGGCTGCTAGTAAAGCATATTAAGTCTCTTTCAGTCTGTGTGATGCTGTTGCTAGTGTTATACAAAACAAAATGTTTCATATTGCCTACTTCTGCTTCTGTCCAAACCCCTTCAACATCTGTAGTGCCTAGAATCCTCAAGCACTGGATATTTGTGACACCTTTCACCTTTTCTGTGAAAATTAACCCTCCTCCAGGTGGATACTGGTGGTCAGTAGCCTACAAATACTAGGCAGATCGCTCTGGGACTGAGTTGGTTAGTCAATTTATACCAAGGCTATGGAGCCACTTCTAAAGTTAATGCCTAAACTTCTATTCACTTTCTTTCCCCCTAGAAAAAAATGGATAATTTTGAATATAGAGATATACAAGAATTTGCCACAGATGTTAGATTAATGTTCATGAATTGCTACAAACGTAATTCTCCAGACCATGAAGTGGTTGCCATGGCAAAAAAACTTCAGGTGAGTTTTTACTGAAGTCAGATTTGAAATAGAAAAAGACTTGAGGATTTTCTTGGTCATTTAGGCCCTGATGTACCACCTGCTGTGATCAGCTCCTCCGATGTGTAGTTCTAGAAAACTAACAGGAGCTTCACAATGCTTTGAGAAATCTGAGATGTTTATTTGCTGTTCCTAAACAAAATCCTTTAGGATGTTTTTGAGACTCACTTTGCCAAAATTCCTGATGAACCAGCTACAAGTGTTCTTCTGCCACAGCATGCAAGAGAAATTACAAAAGCTTATTCCAGTGACAGCAGCAGTGATGACTCTTCAGAAGAAAAATCATCTGAAGACTTTAAAAAGGAGAGAACAGTGTACCTTGCAAAACTTCAGGAGCAGGTAACTACTAGGAGTCAACATCGTGATTGTAATGTCTCTGGTAGTGCCTTTGCAATTGTCTATTCTAAGGCTTAGCACCAAGAATCAGTGTTTACAGGACTCTACAGTCACTTGGATTTTGAAAAACTAAACTTGATTCTGTTTGGAAGTACTTCCAAACATTAACAATCTGAAAGTGCCTCAGCAAATACAAACTGTTTCTATTGAAATGTCATCTAGTGCTCTTGCCTAGCATTTTTTTTAGATAAGACATGTCTTTTGAACAAAAATAAGACTGTTGCCATGATACCATGGATGACAGCATCCAGGTACTCCACACACAGAGTCACATGCTTCTGAATGGCATTTGCTTCATTTTATACGGCTAAAAAGCTCTCTTATGCTCAGTCTGTCAAGGTGTGTTAGCTCCTTTACATAGTCAGGAATATGCTTTTGAGACACATAAAAGCAAGTCATAAATTCTATGTTAGAAAGCTTAGTATAAAATAAAATAAAGTTTTTTCAACTACTGCCAACAGCATGAATATCATGGCTGTGTCTTACTATCTAACAGTGTGATAGTTCTAATTTTTGCCTGACATAACAAGTCAAGCTGCTACTGTATCTATAATCCAGGGAGGGAGTAAGTTTTGGTTCTGCTAGTCAAATAAGGAACAACTTAGCGTTCATTTCTTCCCAGAGTAGGACATAAAACATGAGTTCACGAATATTGGCCTGAAGATAACTAATTCTACAAGACAGCCTCACCACAGTTAAGTATTTCAGTGTGGTTGAAAACTATATTCTCAGTCTAATTCCTCTTTATAATCTATTAGAGGTTTAAATAAACTTCCTATAAAGCTATGTCAACATGTGATACAAAACAGCTAGCTGGGAATAAAGTACCTTGGGTTTGCAGATTGAAGATGCCCATGCCCAGCCCAGCTAGCTCAATGCAGTAACCACATAAAGCATTTACATGTTTCCCAAATACCTGAAATTGAAGAGAAGCCGCTGGACAGTACTACAGTGAATTTCTTATTTTGCTATTTAGTTTTCACAGTTTGTTGGAAGATGCATGCTCTTAGACAAGCCTGCAAAAAAAAAATAAGTAGCTTTATTTTCTAATCATCTTGTCTGTGACTATTTTTATTTTTTTGAATAGACTAAGATGTTTAAAAAACAAGTCTTGTTTGGAGAGCAAACATTAATATCCATTATAAGCCAGAGATCTGATTTTTACATATAGAACCAGTTCACCATTCCTATTACATTACTTAAGACTCTCAGCTTTTTATTTTTCTTTTGATAGCTTAAAGCTGTTCACCAGCAGTTGCGGGCTTTGACCAGAGCATCCTTACCTAGATCAAAAAAGAAAAAAGAGAAGGCTAAGAGAGAAAAGGGGAAGAACAAGGAAAAAGCTAAAGCAAGCCTGATTCAAAAGAAGAAAGATCTGAAACACAAGAAATCTAAGAAAAAGCAGTCTTCAAACATGTAAGTGCGGGGGACTTGTGTGGGTGTAAAATTATTTTAAACTACAGTTACTGCAGTAAATTTCTTTTTGCAGTCAATCAAAGAAAACCATCCAGCAGGTCTTGTTGGCACATAAGTCAGAAGATGAAGATGGTGCCAAGCCTATGACTTATGATGAGAAAAGGCAGTTGAGTTTGAACATAAATAAGCTGCCTGGAGATAAGCTTGGGAAAGTAGTCCATATAATACAATCAAGAGAACCATCACTGAGGAATTCTAGCCCTGATGAGATAGAAATAGACTTTGAAACTTTAAAGGCTTCAACACTCAGAGAATTAGAGAAATATGTGGCAACCTGTTTGAGGAAGAGACCAAGAAAGCAGCATGGTATGTAGAATAAATTATGTTTCAAAAGAACAAACAGATCAATTCTCTGTTTTGCTGAGGTGTTAACTTCTATCTCACACAGCCAAAAAAGCAATGAAGTCAAAAGAGCAGCTTCTTTCTGAGAGGAAACAAGAACTGGAGAAGAGACTACTGGATGTCAATGGTCAGATAAATCCAAAGAAAGAGAACTACAAATGTAATGTGAATTTCATTTATTTGCAACAAAAATCTTGAAGTGGCAATTTGGCCTGTGTACTGTTATGTAAATGGAGACTTTTTCTTCAGAATATTTAAGGTCTTAGATTTCTCTTTGCTAGGTTTTAAGATTGCATTTGCTGCTGTGACACCATAGGAACAGGCAGCTACTTGTCCTGTATAAAACCTCTTCCTTATTTCTCCTATCTAATCCTTGAATAAAAGTAAAAATAACATTTTTCACTTTTGCAATAGAAGACATGACACAAACTTTACTAGCCCCGTAACTGTCAGGCTATAGCTGATAGCCAACACTAAATAGAGAAAGCTAGTTGAATGACTTTAAAATATCCTAGAAATAAAAGCTACAAGAAGCAATTAAGTTATTAACGTAATGTTGGGTGAAGATGGAGGAGGCAGGCTAGAAAATATTTTAAATTGGTATTTGGCTTCATTACAAGGGAGAACTGAAGCTAGCATTTAGCGAATGTGTGTCTAAGAAAATAGGTATATTGGTATAAGGCTTCTTGTTTCCCAAGCTTCCACTGGAGAAACAACTTCGAGGAAAAGCTTTTTTGTCTGAACAAGATTGTAAACTAAGCTTAAGCTAACCCTGCGGATGTAAAACAGTCATACGGTGAGGAGGTGGCAAAAGATAATTCTAGATTACACATAGTGTAGGAAAGAGGAGAACCAACTATAGCAAAGGCCTCAGTATGCAAACCTGGCAGCACTAATAAGCACAACCAGACTTAAGAGCAGGAAAAACTACGGTGGAAACCATGCTTGAATTGTGTCATACAATAGCACATATCTTAACCTAGTTTAGGCTTGTAAGTTGTGTGTTTGCAGCTCTTAATTGGCTATTTCATTTACCCAAGCTCACTGCCGATAAATCTCTGTTCTATAAAGGTCTTGAATCTGCTGGAAAGATGACAGGGTAATGGTAGAAGACTAGCAGTCATATGGGAAAACAGCCCTTACAAAGAAGATCCTAGGCTTGTAGATGGAGACCTACTGCAGGATGTTTCAAAGTCTTCCTTTTTATTCTGCAGTTGAAAGTAATGCTGAGTCCAGTATTAGACCAAGCCGACTGAGTGAAAGCAGCAACACTAGCAGCTCCTCGGACTCAAGCAGCAGCACTAGCAGTGCTTCCAGCTCCTCAGACAGCAGTGACTCTGAATCGGGTCAGAAAGCTTTCTTTTGTTTCTGTCGGGGCAGAATATCTGTCTTCCTAATTTGCACCTATTGCTCCAAATGCTTACCAAGGACTTAAATAATTCATACAGGTTTCTTCTATGTTGAGGACTCAATTCTAGTTGTTATTAAATGAATGTCTCAAAACTGAGTTAAAAATTAATAACGAAACAACAGTGAAGAACTGCAGAAACTAAAATCTGTTAGAAAGAAGTCTGTGTGTCTGACAGAGACCTGACCACCAGGCTACAGCTTACTTCTGTGGGTTTTTGCATTGCCTCTCTCTTTTCTTTTTCTTTTTTTTTAACTACTAATTGAAAGTTGAACTTATTTTCACTGTCTGGTCTGCAATACCAGAGGAGCGTTATCTTGTGGGTAAGGTTTTGTTCCTAAGCCTAGGGACAAAATGGCAACAATGCTGGCTGGAGTGCCAAAATCTGCCAAGGTGCTTAAGATTTCTCACATTTGTTCATGGTGTAGTGTGGTGCTGTAGCATCATGATGCTGGAATTTCTATGTGGAACACTTCTTATTCTTCCGGGGCAGAGTAGATCCTCCCCCACATTTGAGTGGTAGGCATCCATATGAGGCAACAGTCTTAAGTTAGATGAATCCCACACTTGCCCTTGAATGCAGAAAAGCAAATAGTGGAATCACTGAGGGTAGCAAAGATTTTGATCCTGCAGGGATTTGTATGTGTTAAATCTGGGAAAAGTTCCGTAACACATCAAACTGAAGTATGCAAGATAAGACCATTCCTTTCCATGTGGAGTTTGGCTCTTCGGGTACACACCGGTCTTATGACTTGTATGTGTAAATAATGCTACATATGCAGTGACTTTCTTTTTTTCCCATTCCTCTCTTTCTGCCCACCTCACTGAATTTACAGTTACAGAAACATGCTCAGGACAGAGTGGAATGAGGCAAAACAGTCTAACTTCTTTGGAACAACCTAAGGTAAACTGACTGTTGTGGATATAACTTTTCATCTCAGTAGTTAATTGGTACATCCGACAGTATTGGGAAGTGCACAAGATAAGCAGGAAATAATGAACATAGCTTGAATACTACTTGCTCTGTAGGACTGACTCAGTAATGTAAAATCTACTTAATAAAGGTATATTTTGCTTTTTTATGGAAGATGAGTGTAAAAACTTCTGAGATTTTTACCCATTATGAATACTGGAAGTTCTCTGTTGGATGAAGGTGGGGAGAGGACAGAGAATGCTTCCTTCCTTCTCTGCCACCCACCAAAAGTCCTTAATAAAACTTAATAAAACAACAACAAAAAAAAAAAACTTAAAAAAACAACAAAACACAAAGTGATGATCTGGTGGGCTTCTATCTATCAGACCAAAGCAGGGGATTTTACTCCACCGGGATTTGTCAACTAAACTCTCATGAACGCCACACTACAAAAGGACTACTGCACCTGAAAAATGCTGTAAAGGGAGGGAGAGAGAGAATCAAACAGTTGTTAAATTAAGATTTTTTTTTGAGCATATTAATTAGTGCCTTCTCTTCCCAGAGAACATCACTGTGCTTACAGAGAATGTCCTACAATGCTGTTCTGCAAGTACAGCCCTCATCTGTTGCTAGTAGCTTGCAAAACCATGGATCACCTGAACCACAGCTGTTGTCTCCCATTGTGCTGCAGAAGCTTAAGCCTTTACAGAGTAGATCTCTTAAATCAGCAGAACAAAATGCTAAGTCTCCCTCAGGTAACAACTTTATGGCAAGAATCATGGCTATTTGAGTGAACCTTGAAGAAAGAAAGGTGGTAGAATTGGTGTTCACACTGCTCAGTAAGCTTATCTTGAAATTTTGGAAGTTATTGGGTGAGTAATAGCAAAGGTTTTTACATGATATGGACTAATTAGGAGCATGGTATAAGCAAAAGTATGTCAAATAGGATATAGTTTGATTACTCTGGCGCTAAGACTGGGATAGAACACTATTAAAACAGAGAGGTTCATGCCTCCCTCCCTCAATGAAGAGAGCCAGCAACTGGAGGCAGTGATGCCTTAATGAACCTAAAGTTACAGGAAGTACTTCAAGGCAGGAGTTAAATGCTTAATTTTTTGCCATCATTGTTCAAGTTAACATATGAAGTACTTATTAGCTGCACTAGCACCACAGGCCTTCTGAACTGATCAGTTATCTAAACATATCAGCTATAAGTCACTATGAAATGTGATTAAGAAATTGTTTTCTTTCTCTTCAATCAGAAGGTCTCAATTCAGACACTCCTCAGTTGTTTAGTAAAAGACAGCTGGTAGTTGATAATCTGAAAAAAAAAAAAAATTAAAACCTAATAAAAAAAAGTCATAGTGCAGCTAGGTAGTTTTGCAGTTGGTAGCTACAAAGTAGCTAGGTAGCCTTTGTAGTTGGCAAATCCACAGCTCTAAACAGTGAGATGCAGAACTGCAGTGTGTAGGTTCTGGGAAACCATTCACCTCTTCTTTCTCAGGTATGCTTGCAGGTGTATGTGCTTTGCAAGATACTTCAGTCAAGCAAATGCCTCAGACTGCTCGAAGGACAGATCAGCCTTTTGATATCCAGTGTGCACAGGCTGTTCCAGAGGTGAATACATCTCTCCAATACATTATTTCAAATAACTATTTTAAGGCATATCTATTTCTTTAAATTGATGTAACACTCCAGTCTTGAGTCTGATGCAAAGAAAGCCACTTTAGAACAATAATAAAACATTTACCTAAAAGCCCACTAAATATGTGATTCTCATCCTTCAATAGGAGCATGAATTCATTGGACACAATATAAAAAGGAAGAGTTTGGCATTGACTGAAGTGCATCAACTTTATAATGCACTATAAGACTCACTTATTCTCGTTTTCAGTGCTGAAGTTTAAATTCAGGTAGTCCTTGTAGTCATATATGTCAAAAGCTCACCTGTAAACCTACAGCTGTGCAGAGAGATGAACAATTCATACTGTGTGCTCTTGCTCTCTAGAAATATCAAGCTCCAGAAGCTTAACAAGAATCTAGAGGCTTTTTCTTTCTGTGAAATATTTAAACACCATCTCCATGCTCTTGGAGAGCATGCTGCTTAGGAGGGCCTCTGCATAAAGAAGCTATTGATGTCATTGCCACAGCATGATCTCTTCTATCTTTGGATACTAAACTGTCTTTCTCAACATGGCTTTGAACACGTTAATACATTATCATATAGCAAGAACTAACATGTTATCAGAGTATGTTTTGAAGTCTAATTTCTCTATTTCTCTTCTAGGTATCCAATACAACCTCCCCTGCTGATGATGCTGATGGGACTAAAACTGAAAAAACATTAGTTAATCTAGATGAAGTTCAAAGCAAGGCCAGTGAGAGAGCTGCTGATTCAATATCTATTAGCCAAGAGCAGAGTATGTACTGCCATAATCAGAACCAATTGATTTAAAGGCCAGAAAGTTAAATGTCTATGAATCTGTCTTGAAGAAATAAAATGTTTAACACTTGTGCATGAATCAGTTGACAAAACACTTGCTTTTATTTTCTGTGTTTTTGGTGTGGGGTTGGTTTGTTGTTTTGTTTTGGTTTTTTTGTTAAGGAAAAAAATGTTACAGCTCCTTTCTCGTTCTGCACTAAAATACAGAAAGCAAAATGACTTAGTACTGACTTCAGAAAGTTAACTAAAGATAATTCAGTATTCCAGAAAGCTTGAGAGTGTTGATTGAACCTCCAATCTGCACAGAATTTTGCTGGCCCTCGATTGTTTTCTGCTGATTCTCCAAGGCAGCTCATTCCCTAAGAGCACTTTATGCTTTTTGAGTAACTATCTCCAGTTTTGTGATGAGGATCTGATAGTAAAGTGATGTCAAGTAACTGCAAGTTTATTCCATGAGATTACAAGTAAGCAGGTCTCCAGAAAGCTGTATTCCATAGCAGAATGTGTCAGACTTCATGCATATTGCAAACTCAAGACTGCACAGCGAGGTACAGAGTGCCCTCACTTAAATCTGAGTGTTACCAGACACAATTACTTGGGTTTTGTTCCCTCTACACCATTCCTTGCATATGATTGAACAGGGTGGGAACAAGCTTTGGCAAAACCTAATTGAAATATCACAGATTAGTTGTTCAACTCTGGACAAAGGATAGTTCTTCTACTGTACTTAAAAAAAATAATAAGGAAGAATTTTAAAATGTGTAATAGGTGAATCAAATAGACTTAACTTACTATATTCTGCCCCTTTGGAATTCAAATTCCTGTCCTGTGTACCACATATAGCGCCAGGATTGTGATTGTTTCTATACGTTGAAGGGTTGGGAAAACAAGCAGGAATGAATGAAGCTTACTGCTTCATGCTCACAGGGTTAGCAGGGGGATGCAAGCATAGCCAAAACTATTGTCTACTGCTTAGCCTTTAGTCTTCTTAAATTTTGACTCTGATCTTCCATTTAATTTGTCCTACTATCTCTCCTTCCCTTCCTCGTTCAATTCTGCATGTGCAGACAGCTTTGGGGGAAGGGGAGGGGGAGGAATACAGGAATTATTTCATGATTAAACTGCCTTTGAGTATGTGTGAGCTTCAGCATTTAATTTTGAGAGGAGCTATCTGACCCCTTTCAGTAACAGTGGTGTTTGACTGTTCCTGCAATAATATGTGTTCCAGCCATTCTTAGTGTTGAAGAAAAACTTTTCTGTTAATAACTTCTTCCGTAGAAAACTTGAGGGAAAAAACAGAATGCATGTAGTTGAATTGAACTGCATCAACCTGTAGAACAGTGGTTCCGTTCAGCTTGAATATTAGGAAATGCTACCAGTATTTGGGAATGTTTTTGTCATTTTGAACCACGTGATTTAATTTTGAAAATTCTGTAGTGTGAATTAAGTCATTTTTTAGATTGACTAAACAAATTATTTTAATTTGAGGTAACAAAATCCACAAAGTCTACATGAATAAAAACCCCATTTTTATTCTTCCATCAGGTCATTGTAATACACCTAATGGTACAAAGACTCCAGAGACAAAATCCCAGAGTTTTCCAGAAAGGGTAGGTGCTGTCTTGTGAATTCATGTTTTCTAGAATTAAAATTAGAGAAGCGAGCAGAAGAAACTGCGTAAGAGCTGCAATTGCTACTGGTTATTAAACTGCTTTGCTAGAGAATTTCAACACTGATGAAAACATTGAAAAAATGTACTGAAGTCTGCTTAGATTGCTTTATTTGCTCAAATATTCTTAGAAAAGTGAAGAATTTTTTGTTGTAGGTTTTCTACACTAAGTTCCCTGAAAACAGCATTGTGCTAATGTAGGAACTAAGTAGAAAATGGGTAATTGAAGTGAAAAAAAAAACAACTTTAGTAGCTGTATTATTGCTACTTCCATGTTTCCTCCCACCCCCTTTTTTTCTTTTGAATAATTTTAGGCCGCAGGAATTAAGAACATAGACTCCTGGGTAAGCTTGTGCAAAATGATGATGCTTCCAGCTCCAATAAAGTCATCTGCAGAGAGCTTCAAGCATTTCAGGAAAGTAGCCTTACAGAAAGCAGCTGGGCAAACGCAGGAAAAAGAGAGGTTTGTAACAACATATGCTTAAACATCAATCTATTTTTTTGCTTATATGTGTTCAATCTATGTGTGTGGTCAATCATCTGGATAGTTGAATAATTCTGTGGGCTAAATTAAAGAAGAATTAGCTTTGGACTGCTTAGGCAATGCAATAGTTGTCTTTTTTGTTGGAGCACTCAGTTCCTCTGGCCATGATCAGAATTCATACCTGCACTCAATACATTACTTTTCTGTATCTATAGTCAAAAAAATCCCTATCTAATTGATATCCAAAGGGACAAGTAGGATAATCTTCAAGGACAGTCTTCAAGAAGTTGGTGCTAATGTAGCTAAAGTAGTGCCAGTGTGAACTACTTTAGACAGTAAAACTCACATTCAGAATGGTCTATCTGGAATCCTGCCATACAGGCAAGTAATGCTGGATCTTGCTTAAAGTCCTTCCCCTCCCAGAGGATCCTTGTTTAAGCACTACTGCTTTAGCATAACTTAGTATAGATAATGGTGCAGCCTACACCTAACAGTTGCAAAAGCATCCATCTCATTCAGCAGAGCTTTTCTTCCCCACTGGCATGCACTATAAGCAGCATCAGTTTTGGTTAGTTGCTTACATAATCTGACAGTCCCTCTTTGCACTCTTTCATATCTTCTATAAATACCTCTTTGTAAGTTTTCAGTGATTCATATTTACTAGTGCATAAAAAGTTTTTTTCTGGTTAACTTCTGCATCGTTTTTAACGCAAGAGAGGTATCTGTCAAGTGACATCAGAAATCCTTGTCTGAAGTTAGTGAAATAGAACTCAATTAGTTTAGAAGGATGAATTTGGAAGCAAAATGTCCAAACTAACAGAAAATTAATCATGTGTGAAAGAATGTGACTTCAGTAAAAGTTTTGCATAGCATGCATACAAATCCTGTGTGCATATAGATTGGAAATAGAACACAAGCAGCCTTATCTTACTACCATGTAAAAACTGTGTACACTGTACTTCTTGCAAAGAGAAATTATCATAACTCATAAAATGGAACCACGTACTGTGTGCTAAGTTCAGATTTATTTGCAGAATTCTGTTGAGTTGCACAGCCTTGTTAC
This sequence comes from Centrocercus urophasianus, assembly GCF_019232065.1. Lineage (NCBI taxonomy): Eukaryota > Metazoa > Chordata > Aves > Galliformes > Phasianidae > Centrocercus > Centrocercus urophasianus. The sequence goes on along the minus strand of NW_024884733.1, from coordinate 13,762,630 downwards.
AAAAGAAAATAAAAAGATTTCAAGCCTGTCCTTGTTTCTCCTCCATTCTCTAAAGGGTCCCTAAAGGCACAGGATTGGATGCCATGGTAATGAAAGACTTTAAGCCCCCAAAAGAAGAGGATATGAGCAAACAATTGCCAGAAGCTCAGCAACACCCTCTTGCTCAGGACCGTAACTTGGCCAGAAAAATGGAACAAGAACGCAGAAGGAGAGAAGCAGTAAGTTGCTGACTCTTTTTGGTTAATTTTGTTTCAATTCTAGTACACAACTGAGAGAAGAAATTCAGGTCCTTCAAAGTAAGAACCTGAACAAGTAAAAACAAGATAACTCTGCAATCTGAAGTTAGACCAGAAAATAAAATAGGATGATTAAATAAATCTGTAAGCGGCATAACAAAAGAAGTGCTCCTATTATTCATACAATGTTACAATAATTGCATAACAAAATCAAATTATTAAGTAGGCAGAGATTCCCCTTTAAAAAGTCAAACCTCAAGTCTTTGCAAGCTGCTCTTCCTCTTCAACATGCTAACACACAACATGTCAACAAAAGTGCGCCATACTGTAGTACTCTGAAATACCAACATGGAGCCTTTCAAAAACTAACTTACTGGTCTTATTGGTATAGATAATGAGTGCTCTTTAATTGCTATTATGCTTTAGGTTAAATGTTTCTAAACCAGTTCAATGTACAGTATTACGCAGTTTGGCTAAGATCATAATAGACCCAGATAAAATCTCCTGAAGCTTTCACCTTGCTCAGCACTTTTCAGAAAGGACTTGAACAGTATGCATAAGCAAATTTGTAAAAACGCAGGAAGCATACACTTCTTTGGGAAGAAGTTTTGTAGGTTTTCATTAAATCTTAATATTTGTCCTGCATAGTATTCATTACTGCCTGACTGCTCTGAGAAATACACTGATTTGCTTTCTTGCAGATGGCTTGTACAATTGATATGAATTTGCAGAGTGATATTATGGCAACTTTTGAAGAAAACCTTGAATGAAAATGGTCATTAATGTAGAACTTAACTTTGGTACTACTACTGACTATATGACTTTGCAAATATAATAGTTATGAGCTTAAACACTAAAATCACTTTAAAGAGCATGCAAGCTCCTGTAAAATGCTTGATGTGGAAAGCTTGCTCACTGGCATCTGAAGCATCACAAGATAGTTTTGTTTCTTGCTTATAACATATATATGATCTAGTCTTCTATGCAGTGGGATACTGTTGTACTTCTGATTACAGTTCATATTTTGTACTTACATATGCATGATTTTTTCTAATCCTTTAATCCATTTTTTCAGAAATGCTTCAGATTCTGTTATACAGTCCACAGCCAAATTCTCTTGGTTTTACTAGTCAGTGCACTAAATGCGCAACTACAGAAACTACTTCAACTCAATGTCTTGCCAGCTAAATGATTATTATTAAGACAGTCATTTGTTATCATATTTGAACAAAATCTGGGCTGTGACAAAAGATTTCATAACAATAATGATTTCTACAGAGTGTGTAACGTTACTTGTGATCAGAAAACAGTACTTCCTGGAATCCTAATTTCAGTAGTAAATCTAACTCATTCACAAATCCTATACTCTTGCATGCCTTACAGACATGTCGATCTTCTGTTTAATGTATTTTATGTTAACATCAGTGTGCAAGCATGTTTGCCAGATGGTTCTGATTTTTCATGGAAAGAAATTATTTAAAATACTCCTCATCTGGGTCCAGTTTGAAGGCCTTTCTGTTTAATGCAAGATTTTAATAACGTTGAGATACTTATCTGAAGTAGAAACTAGTCTAAAAGATCTATATTCCTGTTGATTACATACAACTTTCTCAAACTTAGTACGGGATTAATTAGACATTTCTTTATAGAATTAATACCAAAATACAGCAAGCACTATGGAAATGTTGGAGGAAGAGTCCCCCTTAGGATAATCTGGTTTAGTGATCCCAAATTTTTTGGATCGTGTAGCCATCAGTAAAAAAAGAGCATGTACCAGGTATCCTTATACATTTATGAATTATGTACAACCATACAAATATTACATATCCTAAAAAACATACACAAAGATGGAAATTAAAGGATTAAATAAACGCTATTCTAATTTTTTCTTCTTTTGTTTATTAACAGTACCAAAAATAAATTTTCTTCCTGCACCTCAGCGGATTGTCTTGTGCATTCTCCTTTGTACGCCACAGTCCTAGCTAAAGTTCCCCTTGAAACTCTCCCCATGGGGACCTCTGGTCTGTCGAGTTGTTGGATCAAAGCTGAAACTGAAGGGAGCAGACAGTGTTGTAGTGTGCTCTGCTACAGACCACCCAGTTAAGTGGACAAGGCTTTCCACGAACAACAGAATTTTCAGATAAATAAAATAAATTACAAAGCCTGCCTAAAAACAGCAGCATGGGTGAGGAGACAGCGCTAGCCCCAAAATACCTATTTTGCCTTAAAAAGCTATTCTGTATCTTCTATTTCTGTCACTGATGGAATGTAGTATTTATTAACTTGTAGAAAGACTGTATATTGACAAATGCTCAAACTGAGATATTGCCACTTGAAACATGTATGGAAGTACTCTTACATCAGCTCTGTGTGGATGTATTCTCATCTGCCCACCGTGTGGGAGACCTCAGTACTTGGCTAGGAAAGAGATTCTGGGTGACATATGGATTGTAATACACAGGGATACTGTTAGGATGTTATGTTTCCATTCTGCATCAAAAGTGATTTAGCCCTGCCTTCATTTCTAGTTTATACATCATAAATAACTTTCAATTCTGCAATAAAATATTACAGTTTACATTCAGGACTCTCTTCCTTGCCATTGCCTGGACATGCTTTCTAATGCAAGTTTAAGATCTCTTGTTTTGGAAATATGTATGATGGAAAGCAGAAGGGTAAATTATTATTTGCATTTCACCTGTTCTATATAGCTATGATTGCATCATTGATGATATATACAAGTTAGTGCTCTTGCCCATTCAAAATTCCAGCTCCTGTAACAACTTCTCTGCTTAGAGTTTCACCTGCTATGGTAGGCCTGTAGAGGTAGAAGTGAAATTAGCCTTCCCACTAATTGTGATACACAGGTAAGAAAAATCACACTAGGATTTCACACTACTTCATATTGTCACATACTGATGATTTTAAATCACAATGTCAGCACTGCTAGTGCTAATCTGATAAACCTGCTCTTTGCAGTCTACAAGAGGATAATCAGTTCCTCCCTACAGAGAGATGCTTGAGTTCAGAGGAAAGGGAGATGGCTTTCAAATGTGTGTAGCAAGTCTATAATTTCTGTCTTATTCTAGAGCTGTCACCATTTTCAAGACAATACAGCTTGCAAACAAAAACTGACTGAATACTCTAAGCATTGCTAGTTACCTGACTATGCAAATGTGTGTAAAGTTTTGTTTCACTGTGTTGCCTACAACATTTGTGTAAATAGCTTCACTAATGCACCATTTCTATACCAGCATCTGCACAAGTACATCACATCTAAAAGCTTAAATGTCCTCTGCCACTAACCTACAGAATGTGTTAATTCGTTTACTCTCAGCTGGAAGCAATCAGTGACATGCAAAGGCATCCTCTTTTGTCTCTCAGAAATGGGCTGAGTTGAACTGACAAAAGCTGAGCAGGCAGATGGCACATAGGGGAGGGCAAAGCACGCTGATAAAGCTTGTAAAAGTCTGCCCTGGGGTTGGTTTGGCTTGGAATCCATTACAACAATCTGAAGCAGAAGATGAGAAAATCAAAATACAAGGATGCTAGAGAAGGATTTGTAATTTTGAGGCTTCTCAAGTTTAGCTATATTTGCCATTAACTAGCATGGAAGCTACAGAAGATTCTGAAATTCTCTTTGAAATGCTGGAAAATGCATGGAAGATATCTGTTGTGCAAGTTGGTTTGCCTTGTGAATGTAGACAGCATGGCCCTTCAGCATAAAGAAAGCATTTCTCAGTGAAAAAGGAATTCTGCTGTTTTCTTGGCACAGAGCAGCTGAGGAAACTCAGCTAGAGTTCCTGAGAGACAATGTTGGGCTGAGGGCAGCCCCAACAACATCTTTGTACAAAAGCTCTCAGAACTGCGAGGTTCCCAGTGCTCCCATCTTCCAGCCCTGATACGGGATCCATATCTAAGAGCTGAAGATCACATAGCTAAACTCCATGGGCTACTGCAAAACTTGTGCATTGGTGAGAAATCTAACGTAAAACTACCTAGGTAGTTAGATGTATAAACATTTTCCTCCAGCCAAACTTTAGAACTTCATTAACTGGATTGCTGGTCTGCTGATGTACACTTTGGGGAAAGTTCTGCTGCAGCCAGTCTGGCACTGAGCAAGTGAGGCTTCTTCCCTGCAAAAAAGGGCTATTAGCACAAAGGCTGATGCATAAAAATTAGTTATGTGCTATTCCTAGGGTTGGCAGTATGAGTAATTGGAGTATGAACAGAAGGTTCAGGCTTGGTAGGCATGATTCATGTAATCCTGCTGGAGTTTGCAGAGGTTGGTGTCTTAACTGAATCACAGCAGCTTCTGGAGTTATTGCTGTTCTTCTTGCCTAAGACAAGGATGGGAGCATTACACAGCCTTGCACTCTTTTCTCAAGCAGACTGATAAAGCCTTGACTTCAAATCTGCAGGGCTCACATTAAGACAAGCATGGCTAGTGAACAGCAGGAGTCAAATACTTTTCTGATTACATAAATCAATAACGCTGTTGTCAGCTGCTGTGGGTTACTGATATTGCACTTGGTATTGCTGAAGGCAGACAAGTTTTTTACAGCTAATTGAAGATGTCACCTTTATTAGTAGAAGAAAAAAAAAAGATATTGCTTTTCTATGTTTAAGCTTTACAAAATGAATGAAAATTGGCAGCATTCCTTTCTGCTGCTTCAGTTCTTCATTTCAACACCTGACAGCGGAGAGAGTGGTCAGGTGCTGTAACAGGTTGTCCACAGAGATTGTGGGTGCCCCAGCTCTGAAAGTGATTGAGGCCAGGCTGGATGGAATGCTGGGCATCTGATCTAGGACTGGATCTAGCAGCTGGCAGCCCTGCCTGTGATAGGGAGGTTAGAACCTGGTGATCCTTGAGTCCCTTCTAACCTGAGCCATTCTATGACTCTATTATTCGATTTAATAAAAGAAAACTTGAATCTGTTGAAACCAGCATTAATCCTGCCATTGCCTTCCAGAGGGATTACATTTCAGCACTGGGGTATATATTTTAAAGTGTAAGTTCAAAACAAGTAGGAGAACACATTTGGCATGCAATAGACAGAAACTGTCCGTAAGCTGTGTTCCATGCACAGTATAATATAATATATACTGCCTGTATGCATGCAAGTATGCAAGTCCAATTTTGTTGGTTTTTTTTCAGTAACTCATTAAATTACATGTGCTAATTAACAGAAATGTAGTCTCTTCCTGACAGCTTCTACTTGCACTGTCTGAGGGAGCAAAAGCACCCCTTGGAAGTTCTAATTCTCCAAACTAAACTGAATCAAACACAAATTCTGGTCACACGACATTTGGGCAAGACACCAGAAGCCAGGCAGGCCAGGTCTGTGTTACAGGCTGGGATCCTGCTCCTGGGCCTCTCCAAGCCTTGGACTTACTGCATCCCACTGAGGAACAAGTGCAGAATAGAGAGTGAAGGTGGTGTGCCTTGTGGAGAACTGAGCTTTTCAACTCCCTGTGTCAGCTGCAGGTGCTGAGAACTCAGTACCAAACTCAGTAATGGAAAACGGCTGCTAATGATGGTCCAATTGCCTCTACTAGCCAATACCTTGATTAAAGTTCCATTTTCTAAATTATAAACATTTGTGCTGAAGCTCAGAATTGGTATGTTCTTCAGAAACACTCATACTAACAAGCAGTTGAGGCTGCAATATATTTACAGAATCATCTTTCAATGGACAATAGTTAAACAGCAGAGACAGAACGCACACGGTTTTTAAAAATAATTGAACTCTAACCATACAGCCATACACCTCTTTTTCATCTCACACCAATAAGGTATGCGCGTCCAAATACGAGATTAGGGTGAGCAAAGCTACCGCATGCAAGGACCTTGCGAAGGCAGCAGAGGTGAGGCTGTCCCGCGTCTCCCACACGCACTTCTCGCAAAGACCTTTCGGCGAGTTTCGATGCGTGCGGCAGCCCTGGCCGTGGACGCGGCTGGGAGCAGCCCCTTCGCTCCGGGCCCGCTTTTTCCTTCGTTCCCCGCGGGCCATCGGGCGAAGATCCATCGGCCGGGCAGGAACGCGCCGCTCGGGGCCCGGAGGGGCCGGGCGGGAGGCGCGGCGCCGCGCGGTGCCGGACAGCGGGGCGAGGGCCTCGGGGACCGCGGGGCGGGCGCGCCGCC